>NC_133324.1:194778139-194880639 GCF_042186555.1 Aquarana catesbeiana
GAAAAGAAATTAATATATAAAAAAAAAAAAAAAAAAAAAAAACATTACCATGCACATTGATATAGAGGGGATTATCCTGTAAATGTCATGGTACTGCAGATGCAGACCATGGAGATCAATTAATGCAAGCAAAGGGTATTGATGACATGAGAAAAGAAACAATAAATACCATAGCTGGGTATAGAGAAGCCCTCTCAAGGCTGGGAGGCACTCACATCAAACAAAAGTTACCCGGTGTGAAATAAGAGTGGGTAGAGTGTCCAGAATGCTCACTGCATGCAAAGCTGTGCAGTGAGCGCCGAACAGTGTTACGCTGGTACAGAACCTGAGGGTAAAGAGTGAAGGGGGACAGGCTAGCAGGCAGCAGGGGGGAGAGAGAGAAGGGACTCACCTGTGACGAGCGATCCTCGGCCAGCGCAGCGTCAGGAGGCTGTGAGGCTCGTATAGCGGCCATTGCTGGCCGCTATAAGAGCTCCCCAACCCGGAAGTCAAGGACGGCAAGGAGGGCGGTCCCTGACAAGCCAGGGTCTGTTCGCCCGCACAATCTGGGATGATGGTACCTATACTCTTTGAAATTATTTCTACAGATTGGTAGATGAAGCATATGCCGCCGGCATACTCACCAAATCTGAACATGACTATGTTAGGATCAATCAGCCCCGCACTCCAACATTCTATGCCCTTCCAAAACTTCATAAAGACCTACGTAAACCATCGGGACGACCAATTATCTCTGGTAATGGTTCTCTAACTGAGAATTTAAGCCAATTCATAGATGGCCACTTACAACCATATGTATTAAACATACCCAGTTATACTAGGGATAATTTGCACCTTTTGCAAATTATAGATAATATTCAGGTCCCACCTAAGTCGTTACTGGTAGCGCTGGACGTAGAAGCCCTTTATAGTTCGATTCCCCACGACAAGGGGCTGGCATGCATTCGGCATGTGCTGTCGCGTGACAGCCATCTTGACGTGAGGAAGAAGTATTTTTTGATTGATGCCCTGGACTTTGTCCTAAATCACAACTATTTTGCGTTCGACTGCAATTTTTTCCTCCAGGTACAGGGGGTTGTGATGGGGACTTCCTGTGCCCCATCGTATGCCAACCTGTACCTGGGGGAATGGGAGGCCATGTTAAAACAGTCTGAATCTACACGTCCGTACATGGACAACATAGTCCTGTGGTGTCGCTACATTGACGACGTGCTGAGATGGTACCCCAGACAAACTTCAGAGATTCCTGCAGGAACTCAACAATAATTCCTTTAATCTGACCTTTACTATGACGTTCCAGGAATGGGACATTACCTTTTTGGACGTAACAATTCATAAACAACAAGATGGCTCACTCCTTAGTTCACTTTTCCGGAAACCAACTTCCGGTAACTCCATTTTGCATGCCTCCAGTTTCCACCCTCAATCCCTGATTCAATCGCTTCCCTACAGTCAGTACCTGCGTGTCAGACGTAACTGTACCAGTGATGAAGTCTTTAAACGAGAGGCCGATTTGCTGAGGGAGAGACTGCTGACACGCGGGTACTCTAAAAAATGCCTGAAAAGGGCGTATAAACGTGCATGTCTGAAGACAAGACATGAACTTGTCTTTAGTACTGAAACAAATAAGAAAAAAACAAATCCGATTCGGATAATCACCAAGTTTTCAAACCAACACAAAACAGTTAAAAACATAATTGAACGTTATTGGCACGTTTTAAAATTAGATCCTACCATTGGTCCATTCATACAAGACAAACCGTCCTTCACTTTCAAACGTGCCAGGTCCATCAAGGACAACTTGGTATTTAGCGAATATGTGGGGGGTGGGGCAGGAAAACAGGACCCTTGTAAATGCTTGGGAACTTTTCGATGTGGGGGGTGTTCATATTGCCAGTTTATGAATACCAAATCAAACACCAAACTACCTGATGGCAGTAAATACGCACCGAAACATTTTGCTAACTGCAAAACAATCGGTGTAGTATACTTACTTATGTGCGACTGCGCATGCTATTACGTTGGTAAAACCAACCAGGAGTTCTGGCGGAGAGCCTACCGCCACATAATTTCTATGAAAACGTGCAATCCCAGTTTACCACTGGGCAGACACGTCTCCATTTTCCATTCTGGGGTATTTCCCAAGCTGTCCTTCCTGATTTTGGACCGCGTCCATCCAGGTTTACGTGGGGGGGACTGGAACAAAATCTTGCTGCAAAAAGAACAAAAGTGGATTTTTCGTCTCCAGGCCACTAAGGCACCAGGCCTTAACGAAACCACGTCCTTTAGACCCTTTCTTGAGGGTTTTACCTCAGGGGGGGTCCGAGTGGGAACCCCCCGGTGTGAATACCCCCCTCTTTTTGTAGCACCAGCAGCATTCAGAGGAACCCGGCAAGTTACTAGCCATCTGTGGTTAAATAAGGATGACAGTACTAGAAATGAGCAAATGATTTGTGTTTTTTCTTTTCTTTTTAATGTAATCACAAGAATAATTCTGTATTTGGATTGTTTTTGCTAATATGTCGGCATATGTATCCACTTTCCAAAACATTTCTATTTCTTTTCTTTTTGTAGTATTATTTTCAGCTAATCTGGTTGCCTGTTTTTTCTCGTTTACTTCCTTTCTCTATTGTTTTTCCCCATATGACCATCTGTGGGTTAGCATCATGTGTTTCCTTTTCATTTCAGGGGTTGAGTGTCTGTATCGCCGGGGCTCCGGATCGGCGGCGCCATGGTTCGGGGGAGCCGTGTGAATCTGCGGTCGGATCCGGCACTCGGCGCACGGGGGCCAAAGCTGTCACTCTTAGTCTGGCAATGCTTGGCCACCCCCACATGATCGCCTATGACAGGGATATGTTTATCCCGTTGTCATGGCGATCAGCACGCCGCGGGTGCCTGACGTGGACGTCAGTCCCCTCCCAGCACGGGTCCTTCTTCCCCTCCAGGATGCGATGCACTCCGCTCCTGGATCGGACCCGTGTGTGGGGCGGGGGGGCTGGTCTGCGCGCCGAGGACTCGGAAGTCGGCTCCTCCTGTCAGCGATGACGCTGCTCCTAGTGGAGTCAAGTCATAATGTGCTATTAATTAGTAGCACTACTTAAGCTGCATATTAGGCTGCCAGCTCACTTGCTGAACTGAATGTGCAGTTACTGTGACGGTCTAAGGTAAAGAAGTTTAGCCCCCCTTTTCCTATCCACTTAAGGTGTGCTTTGAATGTTATTTGGCGCTGCAGGATGTATATACATCGTGAGCACAATCTCTGTCCCTGTAATTTATGACAATAAATGATATGCTCTTCAATTTATGTAAGAGCCTGCATTTATCACCAGCGCTTATGCTCTCTCTTTTCTTTATTGTAGCTGCTGACCACAGGTGCTCTATGGTTATCTCTTCCTGGATTATGGCTTTTTGAGATCCATTAGCTACCATTAACAACACCTCCATGTGAGTTAGTACAGGGATCTATTACTCATTATGCATTTTTTAGGTATGCTTACTCGACTTTTACAGATGTTTGCATACATATGCGACAAATATCTATTCAAGCAATATTTTTTACCATGCTACTCTCCCCTCTTTCCCTGTCCTCAGTTTTTAACATCTCTATAATCCCAAGCACTCGAGGTGTTGTCAGCTGATGGTCATCCACTCTTTGGAGCCAGAGTAGAGACAACCCTAGTCCCTACACAGTAATAGGTATGTATGATTAACATCTATCAGAGCCCTGTGCTTCAAATTCACCACTAGGGGGTACGCTCAATAAACCGTGAAGACATTTTTTTTTTTTGGGACAATCCCTCTTTATACACACCCTGTTCAACCCTTAGCTAACAAGATTATTTACTATTTAGCTGACGGACGCGACGCCCTTTGTGCCCGGTCCCAATCTGCTGACGATCTCGGTCTCGTGGCGGTGGCGCTGACATTCGCTTTCTGGACCCCGGTGGCCAGCCACTCTCTTTCTCTCCCCCTCTCCTGAATCGGATGCCATGTGATGTTGATCTTGCAATATTATGGTTAGAATACGTCCTTGTAATTACACTACAATATCTTGATTATGTAAATAGTTGTATTTTGATATAATAAATCTGACATATTTTATACACTTTTTGTTATATTTTTTGGAGACCTCTGCCCTTTAAAATCCCAATTAAGAGGAAAAAAACTTTTCTATTGTATATGAACACAGGGATGTGGGCTGATCGTCTCCTTCCACTAAGTCTGTGTCACCATCCACTGTCCTATGTTTCACAGCTTTGTACTGTATTTGGATAAAGTCTCCATGCTGATCCCACAGTTTAGTGATGATCAGCCCACAGCGCACCCTGATATTAGCCCTCATATTATGTGTACTTAATTGTGTCAGCCTGGAACACAGGAGGCTCTGCCCAGGAGTCAGTGTGTGGACCAGTCCAGCAGGGAGCTGTGAGGTGTACAGAGTGTTCAAAGTGGTAAAAACCTAATAGTAAAGGTGTAAAGCACCTGACATAATTTGCTCATCACAAATTAAAACTATCAATTCATATATATGCAGCACTAAACATATACAAATTAACATCAATTCCAACCAGTGAATATCAAATAGAATAAATAAAAAATGAGCCCATTCAAATAGTCCCATTAAAGAGTGTAGGAAGGCCAAACTTGTGGATGTAAGGAAAGTCCCACAAAAATCATGCACAGAATAATCCTCATGACACCAAGAGTGAATGAGCCAAGCTGCTTACCAGATGGTATTGAGCCTAAGTGATAATCGCTAGGGCTCCCCACGCTCATCCATCACAATCTCCACAAAACGTCTTCTCCAAATATTTATAATAAATGCACTGCTCATAAAAAAACATAAAATGTATTAAAACAAAAAATATTGCACTTACATAAGTATGGAATGGATATGCATATCTAAAAACATCAGATCCACAATAACAAGCCATGACGCTCTGCGTGATGAGGCCGCACGTCGAGTAAACCCCACGTTAAGGTAAAAAAACCTTCTGTATGCAGCTCCCCCCCAGCCCCCCTTATACTTACATGAGCCCGATCTCAATCCAACAATGTGCATGAAAGCATCAGCTCTCTCCCTCCTAATATGCTCAGACAAAGCAGCAGACTTCTGCTGGTGTCTATCACAGCGGGGGGTGGGGCTGAGCTCTGTGTGCCCATAGACATACACAGCTGGCTCAGAAGTGAGCAAGCACGTGTGCCCCCAGAGCAAGCAGCTTGCTATGGAGGCACTCAGTATGAGGAAGGAGCCAAGAATGCCAGCAGGAGATCTGAGAAGAGGAGGATTGGAAGCAGCTGTGTCCAAAACCATTGCAAAGAGCAATTATTATTATTATTATTTTTTAAACGTTAGCCTTAATGTCGTGTACACACGAGCGGACTTTCGACGGACTGAACTCCGAAGGACTTTTCGACGGACTTTTGACGGAGTTTCGACGAAACGGACTTGCCTACACAGGATAACACCAAAGTATGACCAGACTAGAATAAGAAAGTTCATAGCCAGTAGCCAATAGCTGCCCTTGCGTCCCTTTTTGTTTGTCGGACTAGCATATAGATGAACGGATTTTTCGACCGGACTCGAGTCCGTCGGAAAGATTTGAAATATGTTCTATTTCTAAAGTCCGTCTGATTTTTCGACAGCAAAGGTCTGATGACGCCCACACACGATCTAATTGTCCGGCGGATTCGTTCCGTAGGACCTTTGATGTTGAAAATTCCGCTCGTGTGTACAAGGCATTAGAATCACTTTAGGGTAATTTTCCAATGCAATATACTTTGCCACGCATTAACAGAGTCCATCTGGTGCTTTACCACCACCTAGTGGTGAAAAGTGAATAGTGCAGGAGCACAAAGTCCATGCATGAATACACTGCTATTTACAGTGCCTTGAAAAAGTATTCATACCCCATTGACATTTTCCACATTTTTTCATGTTACAACCAAAAACATACATTTTCTTTTATTGGAATTGTATGTGATTGACCAACACAAAGTAGCACATAATTGTGAAGTGGAAGGAAAATAATATATGGTTTTCAACATTTTTTACAAAGAAATATATGAAAAGTGTAGCGTGCATTTGTATTCAGCACCCCAAGTCAATACTTTGTAGAACCACCTTTCACTGCAATTACAGCTGCAAGTTTTTTTGGGGATGTCTCTACCAGCTTTGCACATCTAGAGAGTGAACTTTTTGCCTATTCTTCTTTGCAAAATAGCTCAAGCTCTGTCAGACTGGATGGAGAGCATCTGTGAAGAGCAATTTTCAAGTCTTGCCACAGATTCTTAATTGAATTTAGGTCTTGACTTTGGCTGGGCCATTCTAACACACAAATATGCTTTCATCTAAACCATTCCATTGTAGTTCTGGCTGTATGTTTAGGGTCGTTGTCCTGCTGGAAGGTGAACCTCTGCCCCAATCTCAAGTCTTTTGCAGACTCTAACAGGTTTTCTTCTAATGCCGCGTACACACGGCCAGACTTGCCAACGGGCTAAACTCCGTCGGCAAGATTTAGAACATGTTCTATATCTGTGTCCGTCGGAAATGCAGACAGAAAAAGTCTGATGGGGCATGCACACGGTCGGAATGTCCGACCGAAAGCTCCCATCGGACTTTTTCTGTCGGGAAGTCCGGCCGTGTGTACGCGGCATAAGATTGCCCTGTATTTGGCTCCATCCATCCTCCCATCAATTCTGAAAAGCTGCCCTGTCCCTGCTGAAGAAAAGCATCTCTACAACATGATGCTGCCACCACCATGTTTCACGGTGGGGATGGTGTGTTCGGGGTGATGTGCAGTGTTAGTTTTCTGTAACACATAGCATTTTGCTTTTAGGCCAAAAAGTTCAATTTTGGTGTCATTTGACCAGAGCACCTTTTTCCACATATTTGCTGTGTCCCCCACATGACTTCTCACAAACTGCAAACGGAACTTCTTATGGCTTTCTTTCCACAATTTTTCACAATTTTTCTTTCAACAATGGCTTTCTTCTTGCCACTCTTCTATAAAGACCAGATATGTGGAGCGCACGACTAATAGTTGTCCTGTGGACAGATTCTCCCACCTGAGTTGTGGATCTCTGCAGCTCCTCCATAGTTACCATGGGCCTCTTGGCTGCTTCTCTGATTAATGCTCTCCTTGTCCGGCCTGTCAGTTTAGGTGAACGGCCATGTCTTGGTAGGTTTGCAGTTGTGCCATATTCTTTTCATTTTTGAATGATGGATGGAACAGTGCTCCGTGAGTTGTTCAAAGCCTGGGATATTTTTTTATAACCTAACCCTGCTTTAATCCTCTCCACAACTTTATCCCTGACCTGTCTGGTGTGTTCCTTGGCTTTCATGATGCTGTTTGTTCACTAAGGTTCTCTAACAAACCTCTGAGGGCTTCACAGGACAGCTGTATTTATACTGAGATTAAATTACAAATAGGTGGACTCTATTTACTAATTAGGTGACTTCTGAAGGCAATTGGTTCCACTATATTTTAGTTAGGGGTATTAGAGTAAAGGGGGCTGAATAGAAATGCACGCCACACTTTTCACATATTTATTTGTAAAAAAATTTTAAAACTATTTATAATTTTCCTTCCACTTCACAATTATGTGCCACTTTGTGTTGGTCTATCACATAAAATCCCAATAGAATATATTTACATTTTTGGTTGTAACATGACAAAATGTGGAAAATTTCAAGGGGTGTGAATACATTTGTGCCTTTTTACAGCTGCATGGTGGGGAATGCCCTCGCCACAGCTGATTGGCCTATTACAGGTGAGAGTTCCTGGAAGGCTTGGCCACATGGATTTGGAAGAGCATCTGAACATATCCCAGCTTATCTCTAAATCAGATGACAAAGTAAAAGGGAAGACTGTGGGTTCAGAGGATGCCTGCCCTGCATTATAACAGGACAATGAGCAGTGGACATGGGCAAGGGGAAACTGTCATGACCTGCTGGTAGCTATATGTTGAATCATCCTTTAAGGGCCCCACACCAAAAATAAACCATCTCCTCTGTAGCTAGTGACATGGATCTGTTCCTTCCTATCCTGGCACTAGACTACAAAGCATTTTGAGGTTACCAGTGCAGAACACTAAATACCCTCCTCCAGTTCTTTAACATAGCACATTTGTCTAGCTCCAATTTGTAAGTTTGAAAGCACTGAAAAGGGCATGCTTTGACAGACACCAAGCCACCCTTCTGACTGGAATCTTCCTTCACTGACCACCGCCATCCCCATTACAAACTGGCTGTTCTTCCTCCTATATACAGTATGTATCAATGTTACAATGTTACACACTTACTTCGTTCTCCTCATTTTACACAATAGCTTCTCTTCATTAAATGGCAACACCAGACATCTGTGGAATAAACAGGCTGGTTTACTGGAGTTCTCTTCACAAAACTAGT
Source organism: Aquarana catesbeiana (assembly GCF_042186555.1). Classification (NCBI taxonomy): domain Eukaryota; kingdom Metazoa; phylum Chordata; class Amphibia; order Anura; family Ranidae; genus Aquarana; species Aquarana catesbeiana. The sequence continues at coordinate 194,786,550 of NC_133324.1, forward strand.
ACATTGATCTCTCAAAGTCAGTATTTAACACCTCCAGGCACAAACTTAATAGCTACAGTACAACCTTACGGGAAACACATTGTTCGCTGTAACAGTCTCTTTGAAGTAGCTTTGGGACACAATAATGATTCAGTTGGTGCAAAATGTCACTGGTGCAATGGTTTACCTAGTACAATGGTTTGGGCTGGTACAATCAGGGCTGGACTTACAATTGGGCTTGACTGGGCTCAAGCCCATGGGCCCCAGCCAATAGGGGGCCCCGCCCGTTTCGAAAGCCGCCGATAGCGGCCGAAAGCCACCGAGATACACAGGACATCCAGCACTGTATCTCGGTGGCGCCATTTTTAAACTGAAAGGCTGTAATGACACTGCAGCAAGGCTACACTGACACTGATAAGGCTGCAATGACACTGACAAGGCTTTTTTTCCTTAAAATTCCCTCCTAAACTTGAGGTGCGTGTTATACGCCGGCGCGTGTTATACACCGATAAATACGGTAATTATCATTTTATCCATTTTTATTTCTTTTATTAATCGTGGACCCAGGACGAATACCAGTACAGTATCCCCCACTTATACGCTTATATATTATCTGCTTTAGTGAGTAGCCATTTGGCTGTTTTGTCCAATTAAACAGAAGTTCTTTAATATTGCACTGAGTCTGGCGCACCTTGTCCTTTTCTATTTCTGTTTTATAGAGCTGTGCATATGTATAGAAGGGTAGGGCCCGAAAGTGACTCAAGCCCAGGGGCCCCCACCACCCTAAGTCCTGCCCTGGATACAATGGTACACTTACCTTTAGCTAGATCCGCTTCTGCATAAATAACTTTCTGTCATGACTCTACACTAGTGTTCTTGTCTGTTTGCTCACCTTTCTGTTGTGTTCAGCTGAGGCCAGTCGCTGTTCACCTGTATGCTTAAGTAATCTTCCCTCAAGCATGGCTCCACCCCAGCCTCTAAATAGGAACACTATATTACCATCGTTGCCAACATTGTAAAAAAATTTATAGGGACACTTTTTTGTCTGTAGGTGGAGTCTTATTATAATTAGGGGGCAGGGCAAATCATTTTAAGGCGTGGTGTCTAAGCAAAAGGAAAATGCGGCATGCATAGTGCGCCAGGGCGAAGAGTGGACGTGGTTTAACCTTAAAAGTGGGCGTGGCTTAAAGGGCGTGGCTCAGGGGTGTGTGGTCAGAGTCTGGGATGAACGAGGGATGGAGGGAGAAAGAAAGAAAGAGATAGGGAGGGAAGGAGAGAGGAGGAAGGAAAGAAAGAGGGATGGACGGACAGCAGGCCCAGATCCTACACCACAATAGAAATATGTGTCAGGAAGTTTAACAATCAGCAGATAAAGATACTCCAAACACCTGGTGTTAGCACTTCAATCATCCTGGCACCATGGTTGTTATGGTGTCAGGATGATTGAAGTGCATTATTTTTATTATTACGTTGTAATATAAAATGAAATAGTTCAACTCACCATAAATGCAGAATCAGTGGGAGCCCTGAGCGTGTTACTTGTCACGTTGCCTGCCACCAGATGCCATCAGGTGTCCCCAGCAGATTCCCTCCTTACATCAGACATCCCCAGTGGAGTGCCTCCTTATATCAGGCGTCCCCAGCGTAGTCCCTCCTTACATCAGGTGTCCCCAGCAGTGTGACTCCTTACATCAGGTGTCCCCAGTGGAGTGCCTCCTTACATCAGGCATCCCCAGTGGAGTGCCTCCTTACATCAGGCGTCCCCAGCGGTGTGCCTCCTTACATCAGATGTCCCCAGAGGAGTGCCTCCTTACATCAGGCATCCCCAGCGCAGTGCCTCCTTACATCAAGTGTCCCCAGCGGAGTGCCTCCTTACATCAGATGTCCCCAGCGGAGTGCCTCCTTACATCAGGCATCCCCAGCGGAGTGCCTCCTTAGATCAAGTGTCCCCAGCGGAGTGCCTCCTTACATCAGGCATCCCCAGTGAAGTCCCTCCTTACATCAGGCATCCCCAGCGGAGTCCCTCCTTACATCAGGTGTCCTCAGCGGAGTGCTTCCTTACATCAGGTGTCCCCAGCTGAGTGCTTCCTTACATCGGGTGTCCCCAGCAGAGTCCCTCCTTTTTTTTTTTTTAACAGAAAAGTTTTTTATTAAAAAAATCAACATTACATCATAGTCAGCAACAGATATTCATAACGTTTCCATGCATGCATTGTCTACAAAGGTAATCCGTAGTCGGAGATCATTAACCTACAAGTACATGGTACAATCAATTCTGTAGAGGAGTAAAGCAATACCGTATCCTTTTCAAGGTGGATAATCATTTAGAGTCCCTCTCAGTAGCTTAACCTCAAGCCTGAATCAGTCTCCCGGGGGGAAGACAACCAAATTCGTGCTAGTGCTATGTGGGATATTAATGTCGGGTATGATAGATAGACGGGGAAGGGGGGCTGTCCCCTAAAGCACGGGGGAGGGGAGAATTCCATCACACGGTCCCACCCTTCCACATCCCCTCACCCAAGGGCGTCTATCCATGTTGACCACACTTTGTCGAATTTACCCGGGCATTGCCTACTCTCGTAAGTTTGGTATATCTGTCCCCCTCAACCTCCTCCAGATAGCTCAACAAGAGCACCAGAGGCTCCACTGGTACCCGTGTCCCACTCAGTTCACTCAACTTCCCGGCCACCTCCTCCCAGTATGTCCGGAGTTTGGGACAGGACCAGACCATATGCCAGATTGTCCCAACCTCGTTTCTACATCTAGGGCAACAGGGGTCGAGGTGCGGGTATATGCTGGCCATTCTATGCGGGGTGTAGTATGCCCTGTGGATGAACTTAAGTTGGATAAATCTGTCTTTAGCCACTATCATAGATGGAATGAAGGTAGATATGCAGTATTCCCATTCATCCTCCCCCAGGGCTGGAATGTCCTCCCCCCATTTGATAAGGGAACGGGTGGGTTTGGTGTCATGGGCCACCGTCAGGTAGATATAAAGCGTGGAGAGGGGTTTCCCCATCACGTTGGAGGTCAACAGGCACTCGATAGAGTCAGATTCAAGAGTCAGCACTTCTTTGAACTGGGCCTACATTGCATGTCTCAGTTGCCAGTATTTGAAATCAAAGGAGCTGTGCAGTGAATAGCATTTTAGTTCCGGGAAGGACATGATCGTCCCGTTCAGTACAATGTGGTTTAGAGTGGTAATCCCCCGTCTAGCCCACTGGGAGGGATCCGGGATGTCGCATAGGTGAGGTAGTGTAGGGTTCCCCCCAGAGTGGAGTGTGTGGGGACACATAGTTCAGTTTGCTGTATATTGCCCTGGCCTCCTGCCAGACCCGGATTGTTGCCGTCAGGTAGTGGGGAACCTTTACCCCTCTAATACCAGATTGCTCAATGCCGCAAAGGACCTTAGAATAGCCCCCTCCAGTCTCACCGCCGGATTCTGTTTGGGTTGGGAGAACCACCAGCACACTCTCACAAGGACAGCCGCCCAGTAGTATAAGAGTAAGTTAGGCAGCGCCAATCCCCCTCCCGATAAGGGGAGGTATAGTATGTGCTTTGCCACTCTAGGTGGCCTCCCAGCCCAAATAAATGTGGTCAGTATTCCCTGGTGTAAGTGGGAGGGTACGCCAGGTTGTACATTTAGTCGTAAGTTGAGACATGAGGGGTTGCACGTGCTTCTCTATAAATTCTCCTGTTGTGCCACTGATCTTAATGCCCAAGTAGGTGAATTCCTCAACCCACTTAAGGGGGATGTCCGTATCTAGCCTAGGGATGGAGGGGTGTAGTGGGAACAGGACCGACTTGCCCCAGTTTATGCGGATTCCCAAGAATCGGCCAAACCTCTTGAATAAGTCCAATGCCCTCCCCAATGACAGCAAAGCATCCGCAAGGTAGAGCAGGGTGTCGTCCGCATAGAGGGACACCTTCTTCTCCAGCGTGCCGTCCACTATGCCTTTCACCCCTGTCTCTGCCCTCAAAGCGATGGCCAAGTGTTCCACCACCAGGGCAAACAGCCCCAGTGATAGAGGGCATCCCTGGCATGTGTCTTGCCCCAGAGGGAATGTATCTGAAAGGCTACCATTCATGCGGACCCTGGCTCTCGGGTTGGTATAGAGCATGCACAGCCAAGTCATAAACCTAGAGCCAAATCCAAACCTGGAAAGGAACCCCCATAGATAGCCCCACTCCACTGAGTCAAAGGCTTTTTCAGCATTGAGTGAGGCCACCACACCTGCCGACTCTGGATGTGCCCTGGCCATGTGTGTGAAAAGTCTTCTAATGTTAATGTCTGTGCCTCTCCCGGGCAGGAACCCCGTTTGGTCCGGGTGGACTAGCGCTAATATGACCGTGCTCAGTCTATTGGCCAACACTTTGGCAGCAGTTTTGCTTCTATGTTTATTAATGACATAAGGCAGTATGAGGAGCACAAGGAAGGGTCCTTTCCTAGCTTAGGGATCACCACCACTACTGTCTCGCTCAAAGAGCTCGGCAGTTCCTCTTTCGTTTGGGCCTCTATTAACATAGTGTGTAATCTGACAGCTAGCTCCTCTGCATACTGCTTGTAGAATTCAACCGGTATACCATCCGGGCCAGGGGTCTTGCCCGATTGGAGTGTTTTAAGCTCCTTTAAGATTTCCACCAAGGTAATGGGGTCATCAAGTGCATTGCGATACTTCGAGGTCAGGACACGGGATGTCAATGGGGTCTAGGTAGGAAGTCAGTTTGTCCTGAGTGTATGTCACCTTAGAGCTGTATAGGTTTTGGTAGAAGGAGACAAAGCAACTGATTATTTCATCAGGGGCATAAAGAAGCTCTCCACTAGGGCCCTGTATGTGAGATGCACATATCCCGCCCAACTGTTTCCGTGATAGCCAGGCCAGCAATTTCCCCGACCTTTCTCCCTGTTCAAAAATGTGTTGTGATTGGGCAAGCAATCGTTTCTGAATAAGAGAGGTGCGAAGTCGTAGCACCTCCCCAGTCAGAGACTAGAGTTTGACATAATTCCGTGGATCCCTAGATCTAATAAATCTTGCTTCCTGCAGGCCCGCCTCCATTTCTGCACTGGTCAGTTCAGCCCTTCTCTCCCTGCGAACTTTAGCTATAGTCTGGTACTGCCCCCTGGTGTAAGCTTTGAAGGCGTCCCACACCACCAGCGCACTAGCCGACCCGGGGTTAACTGCCCAGAACTCCTGTAGTGACCCCCTGAACTGCCCATTTACCACCACATCCAACACCCAGAACCTGGAAAGCCTCCACAGTATGGCTTCCGGGGCCGAGGACAGGTCTATGGTCAGAAGCAGCGGTGCATGGTCTGAAATGCCCCTGGGAAGTATCCTAATATCCATGGCTCTAGGCAAAGCTGCTCCTCCCGCATAGGCCAGATCAATCCTAGAGAAGGAGCGGTGAGATGCGGAGTGACAGGTGTAGGCCCGACACTGAGGATGCCTCCAACGCCACACATCCGTCAGGCCGTACGCCTCCGACCACTCCACCAGTCTAGAGTGCGAATGGCCGCTTACACTGTGAGCGGCCACTCTGACATTCTATCAATATTAGAATCGGGGACCAGGTTGAAATCACCCAAAATAACAATGTTGTCATTAGCAAATTCTGCAATTTTTGAGGTAATCTGGTTCAGAAGAGACAAAGATGTCGGGGGAGGCAAATACAGACCCGCTATAACTCACTTCATTGAACGGACTTGTGTGTGAATAAGTACATATCTGCCCTCCAAGTCCAGTACGAGATCCAGTAGTCTGAAGGGGAGAGATTTGTGCACTAATATGCTGACACCCCTCGCAAAATTAGAGTGCGTAGAGTGGTAGTGATACCCAATCCAGTTTTTTTTTGAGGGCCATGGTTCTACTGTCCACCAGATGGGTCTCTTGTAGCACACAGATGTGTGGATTATAGGCCTTGATGAACTGGAACACCAGGGACCTCTTAACCGGGGAGTTCAGTCCCCTGGTGTTCCAGTACAAGATGTTAAGGGTCGGCATATTCGTTTTTCGGGTTAACAATTGGAGGATTAGAAGAGTGCAACCACCTTGGGACCACTTGCAGGACTCGGAGCAGACAGTGAAGACAAAAATGCACTGCTGACATTTGTAGTGCAGTAACGAGAAATATTGGTAAAACTTTTTTACATGAACAAACAGTGAACATGAACCATATACCAGCCCCACTGGGGCAACAATTCCTCCCCACCCAACCCCCTAAAACTGAGGTGGGTATCCAACCCAAACCAAATTAGCTCGCCAGCTGCAGAGGGGGGTCTTGTGCAAGAGGTGATCCCAAACCCCTCCAGACAGTATCTGGGGGGTCAAGGAGTAAGCTGAGTGGCTCTTCAGCAGCCGAGACATCCGCTTGTGTGCTGAAATGTGCTACTGGGACCAAGGAGTCAGGGGGAATAATTGGAAGGCAATTAGAACTCCCAGCAGTAAAAAAAATATTCGTCAGTGTGTAGGTATGTCCTGGTAAATTCCCTGCAGTCTTGAGGAGGAAAGTATCAGTGTGAAACAATCAGGCCGCAGGGTTCTCCTGGCCTTGTCTTTTCCAGGGGCACTTTCTTGAGTTCCCACCGATGGAGCAAGCCCGCATACCTTGTGTAATCGGCCCCATATATGTAAACATGGCACAATAGGTGCAACTGAGGCAGTCATTCAATTGATGTCATCTCATATAGGGCCCTGCTGGAAAATTAGTAGGCCTAGGCCCAAGAATACTACATTTCCAATGGTGTTGACAGGTACTCACATACTATTGCCCTGTTTAGTGGTCCTGGGGTAGCGAATCCAGCCAGGTGGAGGCCTCCCTGGGGGAGTTGAAAAAGCGAGCTGTCTCCCCGTCCTGGACCCTCAGGCGAGCTGGGAAGAGGACATTGTACCGGATACTGCGCGCCCTCATTGCTGCTTTGACATGGTCGAACGATTTTCTAAAATTCTGGGTCTCCACAGAATAATCAGGAAAAATTATCAGCTTATTTTTCTGGTACCACAGGTCCCCCACATTTCTGGATGCACAAAGGATCTCGTCACTGTCCTGAAAGATAAGGAGGCGAAGAATGAAGGTTGTGAAGGCTCCCGGGGGCCCAGGTTTAGGCGGGATTCTGTGTGCCCTTTCCACCGCATAGTGAGGGAACAGGCGGGCATCAGGCAAGAGGTTGCGCAGCATGTCCTCCACAAAGCACGTGGGATTGGTGCCCTCGGAACTTTCAGCTAGGCCCACTATGCGGAGATTGTTGCACCTATTTCTATTTTCGGCGTCTTCAGCTCTTTACTCCAGGGCTTTCACCTTATTTTGAAGTGTGTGAAGTGCCGCGCCATGCTCAGCGACTATATCTTCTGTGTTGCTGACTCTCTTTTTGGTTTCTGCAACTTTAGTCCTGAGCTTGTCCATGTCCTGTCTCAGGAGTCCAACATCCATCTGCACGGCCTCAATTTTGGCAGTGAGGGTGGACTGGCATGTGGCTATAGCTGCCATTACTTCTGCTAACCAGGGGGGTCTGGAGTCGGTCGACTCCATTGGGCCTGTCTGTGAGGCCCTGTGTAAGCTACGGATGGCACGGGGTTCCACTGGGGGTCTGCTGGTGCCTGGGGGCTCCCCAGGATCAGTGGGAATTTAAGCTTTTTCCCCTTACTGGCCACTGCTCCCAACTGTCTGCGCCTCATTCAGGTGTCCCCGAGCCCGTGTGTGAGACCTTGTGCGCACTGGGATCGTTGCAGGTCACCTCGTGGGGATGACAGAGCAGGTGGAAAAGCTCCGGTAGCAGCGGAAATTCGCGGTCCCGCCTTCTGCCAGCTACTGCTGTCTGCACTTGAGGCAGTTGCCTCTTGTGAGAAGGTAGGAGTTGTAAGCACCAAGGATCCAGATAGAAGCCGACTTTGTAGCGGAGCTCTGGCAAAAGCAGCCGCTCACAACGCCATCTTGGACACACCCCACGGAGTCCCTCCTTACATCAGGTGTCCCCAGGCGAGTCCTTCCTTACATCAGGTGTCCCCAGCAGAGTCCCTCCTTACATCAGGTGTCCCCAGCGGAATGGGAATGCTTCCATACATCAGGCATCCCCAGCAGGGTGCCTCCTTACATCAGGTGTCCCCAGCGGAGTCCCTCCTTACATCAGGCATCCCCAGCGGAGTGCTTCTATCAGGTGTCCCCAGGCAGCGGAGTCCCTCCTTACATCAGGTGTCCCCAGTGCAATAGAGTCCCTTGGCTCTGTCTCTCAGAGACCGGTGTTGTGCCAAAATCGGTTTCCCCCAGAAAACCTGTTTCCCCTGGCTCTCGGCTGGCTCTCGGCTAAGATCGGAACTCCGCCCCTCCAGCCTACTGCGCTCCAGCTCCTCCTAATCTATGCCCCTCCAGCCCTCTGACGGGGCGGTAGACGGCCGAATAACATTGCGAGGGAGAGTGGGAGGAGCTGCAGTGCAGGGGGCTGGAAGGGCAGAGTTGTCACTATTTCACTGGTGCACGCAAGTTTAAGGTTTGACATATTGGGTAATTGGGTATCTATTTACTCAGAGAAATTCATCTTTTATATTTTACCAAAAAATTCAGTACATTATTGCGTTTGTGGGCCCTAAAATTACCTGTAAAATTAGTGTATTTTTTATAGAAATTTTGCATTTCCTAGACCTTCGTGGTAAAATCGTGTGAGATAAAAAACAGTACCACTATTTTTTTCTCTAGTCTGCTTTCAGAAAATATATAATGTTTTGGGGATTTATGTAATTTTCATGCCTAAAAGGATTTTTTTAAGTGTGTGCAAAAAAAGATATGCAAAAACAGCTCTGGCAGCGAAAGGGTTAAAGGACCACCCTTATGAGAAAGTACACTTTACACATTTTTACTCCTATTTTACTCCTATTCTTTCTGTCATTACCCATCAAAAATCTGTGCTGGCACTGTCAATGATGGCCAGTGTTGCAAATACTTTAAAAAGTTTGATTAAAAACTTTTGTGCAAATAACCAAACTTTTTTCTTACATTTTGTCAGCTTCAACCACCTCAATACAGGGCACTTACACCCCCTTCCTGCCCAGACCAATTTTCAGCTTTCAGCGCTCTCACACTTTGAATGACAATTACTCAGTTATGCAACACTGTACCCATATGAAATTTGTGTCCTTTTTTTCACACAAATAGAGCTTACTTTTGGTGGTATTTAATCACTAGTGGGTTTTTTATTTTTTGTGCTATAAATAAAAAAAGACCGTAAATTTTGTGAAAAAAATGCCTTTTTCTTTGTTTCTGTCATAAAATTTAGCAAAATAGTAAATTTTCTTCCTAAATTTTGCCCAAAATTTATACTGCTACATAGCTTTGGTAAAAATAACCCAAATTAGTGTATATTATTTGGTCTTTGTGAAAGTTATAGTCTACAAACTATGGTGCCAATCACTGAAAATTGATCACATCTGATCAGGCCTTCAGTACATCAGGTGTATCTAATTTCTTGAGACACTAACAAGTCAGGAAAGTACAAATGCCCCCCAAATGACCCCTTTTTAGAAAGTAGACAGTCCAAGGTATTAAGTAAGTAGCATGGTGAGTTTTTTTAAGTTGTAATTTTTTCCCACAATTCTTTGCAAAATGAAGATTTTTTTACTAAATTGTCATATTATCAGGTTATTTCTCACACACAGCATATGCATACAACAAATTACACTCCAAAATACATTCTGCTACTCTTCCCGAGTATGGCGATACCACATGTGTGAGTCTTTTACACAGCCTGGCCACATACAAAGGCCCAACATTGAAGTAGCACCTTCAGGTGTTCTACAAGCATAAATGTCACATCTCATTTCTCAAACACCTATTACAATTTTGAAGGCCCTGGAGCATCAGGACAATGGAAATGCCCACAAAATGACCCCATTTTGGAAAGCAAACACCCCAACGCATAATTTATGAAGCATAATGAGTCTTTTGAACGGTTCATTTTTTTCCAGAAGTTTTTGGAAAATGTGGAAAAAAATGAAAACGCATTTTTTTTACACAAAGTTGTCAATTTATAAGATATTTCTAACACATAGCATGTATATAGCAAAAATGACACCCCAAAATACATTCTGCTACTCTTCCCGAGTATGGCGATACCACATGTGTGAGATTTTTACACAGTCTGGCCACATACAGAGGCCCAACATTGAAGTTGCACCTTCAGGCATTCTAGGAGCATAAATTACACATCTCATTTCATTCCTACCTATCACACTTTTGAAGGCCCTGGAGCACCAGGACAATGGAATTACCCACAAAATGACTCCATTTTGGAAAGCAAACACCCCAACATATATTCTATGAGGCATGGGCTGCAGACAGATACTCGGGTACTCTGATGGGCTGGTGACAGGTACTCTGATGGGCTGTGACAGGTACTCGGGTACTCTGATGGGCCGGTGAAAGGTGCTCGGGTACTCTCATGGGCTGGTGACAGGTACTCGGGTACTCTGATGGGCTGGTGACAGGTACTCGGGTACTCTGATGGGCTGGTGACAGGTACTCGGGTACTCTGATGGGCTGGTGACTGGTATTCAGGTACTCTGAAGGGCGGTGACAGGTACTCAGGTACTTGGTACTCATATTAACTGTGACAGGTACTCAGGTACTCAGATGGACTGTGACAGGTACTCGGGTACTCAGATGAACTGTGACAGGTACTCAGGTACTCGGGTACTCAGATGAACTGTGACAGGTACTCGGGTACTCAGATGAACTGTGACAGGTACTCGGGTACTCAGATGGACTGTGACAGGTACTCGGGTACTCAGATGGACTGTGTCAGGTACTCATATGGACTGTGACAGGTACTCGGGTACTCAATGGACTGTGACAGGTACTCAGATGGGCTGTGACAGGTACTCATATGGACTGTGACAGGTACTCGGGTACTCAGATGAACTGTGACAGGTACTCGGGTACTCAGATGGTCTGTGACAGGTACTTGGGTACTCTGATGGACTGTGACAGGTACTCGGGTACTCTGATGGACTGTGACAGGTACTTTGATGGGTGGTGACAGGTACTTTGATGGGTGGTGACAGGTCCTCTTTATTGGGGGGAGCAATCAGTGTGATTGGTGTACACTTATGCCGTTTACACACGATCGGACATTCCGACAACGAAATCCTGGGATTTATTTCTGCAGGATGTTGGCACAAACTTGTCTTGCATACACACGGTCACACAAATGTTGTCAGAAATTCTGAACGTCAAGAACATGGTGACGTACAACACGTACGACGAGCCGAGAAAGATTAAGTTCAATAGCCAGTGCGGCTCTTCTGCTTGATTCCAAGCATGCGTGGAATTTTGTGCGTCGAAATTGTGTACACACAATCGGAATTTCCGACAACGGATTTTGTTGTCGGAAAATTTGAGAACCAGCTCTCAAATTTTTGTCCAATGGAGCCTACACACAGTCAGAATTTCCGACAACAAGCTCCCATCGAACATTTGTTGTTAGAAATTCCGATCGTGTGTACGCGGCATAAGTGGTAATGAGATGTTACCGCAATCTCCTTCTCACACATGATCGGTGTGTGAGGAGGAGAACCCGGTAACATCTCGTTACCGCTCTATGTTTACATTTAGTGATCGGCTGTGAAAGGATCACAGACGATCACGTGGTAAACAGCTGCCGGCCAATGGCTGTTTGCGTCGGTGACGAGCAATGTTCCCGGGAACACGCTGCCACCGATGTACACGCGCATGCGCTGTACAAAGTGGGGAGGTACCATCTGTGATCGGCTGTAAACAGCCATGCCCAATGTCTCCGTGACACTCCTCCAGCGAAAGGTACAGGGCTGCGCGCACACGATTGCGCGCATGCCCTGTTTAAATTGACAGAGGTCATATGACACCCGCCCAGAACAAGAGCTGCGCCGCCTGGCCGTCATATGGCGGCCGGCAAGCAATTAAAAAACACATGAGCAGGGTATTTATTAAAACAGTGTACAAAATAAAAGCTTTAGGGCTTGGCACAGACACAGAGAGCCATACACCATGACAAACTAGCATATTTCTGTACCCGGGAGTGACATATTCATGTTAGCCACCTGTACAAATCAATTTTTATTTTATTTATTTTCTACAAGTATTTATATCAATGACAGGCTGAGGCTGTATGTTAATAACTACACATCCACGCCTTTACTTGTGGACAAGACAGATGTGCACCCCAGGATGCAGACAGTTTGCGTCCAGGGTTGCTCATTCACAGTGGCGGCCCGTCCATAGAGGGCGCACGGGCGCCACCCCCCACTATCCAAGCATTCGGCTTCCTGATCTACATATCAGGGCGCCAGACTATGGATTCTAATGGCGGGTGGGTGTTTTTTTGAAGCACCTGTTTAGAGCCACAAAAAAGGATGGGCTCGGACTGAGGAGCATTGCACTCCGATCCCACCCTGTTGTGTGATGATAGCGAATTAATTTTCGCTATTTTCACACTAAAGTTCCTCCCCGCCGGCTGGTGTTGTTTGTTTGCCCCCTTCAAAAGAAGAACCCACCAGCCACCACTGCTCATTCATCCATGTATGAGAGTAAATCCTTGGATGTGCAGTTACCAGTGTACAGCTGCAGCCTGTCATTGATTTGTGCATGTGGCTGAACGCAACACCTGTCACTCCGGAGCTTAGAAATACATTTGTTTCTTACAGTGTGCGTCTCTCTGTGCCCCTGAAAACATTTTAAAAACTAGTTAAATGCGATTGTAAAGGAATTTTTTCTTAATAAAAATAACAAACAATTGCACAGAGTGGCCCCAAACCTCCTCTTCTTGGGTCCTCTGCTGTCTCCTCCTCTCTGTTCAGTGCCCACATGGGAAGCTGCTTGCCATGGGGACACAGACAGCAGATCTCGGCCCCACCCCCCGCTCCCTCATCATCGGCATCGATTAACAGCACTGGAAGCCAATGGCTCCTGGTGCCCCAGCATAACCAATGAGACCTGGAAGTGAGGGGAGAGAAAAGCTGCAGACATGCATAGCGCTGGATCGAATTAGGGCTCAGGTAAATATAAAGGTAAATAAAGGGCAAAATTCGATGCCTAAACATGTTTTACCTTAATGCAAGGGATGCATTAAGGTAAATAAATATTTAGGCTTTAGAAGCACTTTAAATAGGCAAATTAATCATAGGGCTATTCTTAACCTAGCGGATGCTTACAGTAGCTGCTATATTTGGTCTGGGCATCTAGACTTCAATAGCCTTGGGTCACGAAGGGGGTAAATAGTTTGACAAAGCATACGGTAGATTCATTTCTAATTTGGACTTTTCTTAGTAACTTTTCTAAACTGAGCACATAACCCCAAAGTGATTTTTAACTAGTGGGGCAGGTCAAGGTGACAGGGTGGTCATCACGTCCTCCATGTTTCCCTCTTCGTTGGGCACCAAGCAAGGGTCCCATGAGTGGCCTACCCTGGGGTAGGTTCTTCTGGGCTATGCTAGGCACTTTGTACAGGATCACTACCAGACACATGGGGTACCTTTACTTGAGCCACGCTCACAACCTGGTGGATGACAAACATAAATGAACTCTAGTAATCTCTCTTGATGTATTAAGCACCACCATGGTCACTTGTGCATTTAGGAAGAACACACAGAGCCAATGCCTTCTTCACATCTCCAGTGTATCACTGCTACCTCACTCCCAGTAATGTTAAGGGGTCCTGTTGTGCATCCATGCGTGAACTTCACTTAACCTTAACTTTCTTTTCTGTACCTGTGTACAGAATGAGAGTTCCGGAGGTGCGGATCGTGGCCGAAGGAGTGATAACAACAGGCTGGGTCCCTAGGTACTCTGTGCTGTAGGCCTGGTCCCGGTATGTGGGGGCCCGGTCGCTAATGAAGGCGCCAAGCACAACACCCCTTCACTACCAGAGTAACCATCACCTCTGCCAAATTACCCATCTCCTGGCTGGTTGGGTTCTCTAGCAAGTGACAGATACTGTAGTCTCTAGTAACAGCACTTTTGCTTCCTCTGGAAATGAAGATCCTTTTTTGAAGTAGTTGCAAGTAACAGTTCTCAAAGACATATTTCACACAGTTTCCAATAGAAGTTAACTAGTGCCCCTTAAAGTGACTGTACCATAGGCAGGTGGCAAAGTCTATAAAGGAATCATTTCAAGGCCATAGTCCATTTAGACAGTGAATCCACAAGAGGCAACAATAGTCCCTTAAAGTCCATGATTTGGCAGTAATCCACAAAAGGCAATATGTCCATGGTTGGCAGCTATATGTCCCTGAGGGTCTAAAGCCTCCAGACTCCCTGGGAACCCCGGACTGGCTCCAATTACCCACCCGCCCCTATTTATATGGTATGACCTGCAGGGGGTGGTAACCCTCTGAGAAACAGCGCTGTGAAACAGTTGTTAGGTGAGTGTGGGATAGGCTTCCCTGAATAAGTGAGTTTTCAGGGATCTCCTAAAGGTGGACAGGTTAGGGGCTGATCGGATATAATGGGGCAGGGAGTTCCAGAGGATGGGAGAGGCTCTGGAGAAGTCCTGAATGCGAGCATAAGAGGGGGTAACAAGGGAGCTAGAGAGCAGGAGGTCCTGGGAGGAGCGGAGGGGACGATTTTGGCGATATATGCAAATGAGGCTGTTGATGTAGCTGGAGGCGATGTTGTGGATGGCCTTGTATGTTGAATTTTTTACGGTGGGGTAGGGGAAGCGTGTGAAGGGATTGACAGAGAGGGGCAGCAGTCACAGATCGGTTAGTGAGGTGTATTAGTCTAGCAGCAGCATTCATTATAGACTGAAGGGGGGATAGCCTGTGTAAGGGTAGGCCATTAAGGAGAGAGTTGCAGTAGTCAAGGCGGGAAATAATCAAGGAGTGAATAAGTTGCTTTGTGGTGACATTAGTCAGGAAGGGTTGAATTCTGGAGATGTTGCGAAGGTTAAGGCGGCAGGATTTAGCCAGTGATTGGATGTGGGGGCTGAAGGAGAGGTCAGAGTCAAGGATTACACCCAGCACCCTGGCATGTGTGGAGGGACCAATGGTTGTGCTGTTGATCTTAATGGTAAAGTCATGGGGGGGGGATATAACAAGCTCAGTTTTAGAAAGATTGAGTTTGAGAAAGTGGTGTGACGTCCATACTGATATGTCATTTAGTAAGTTTGAGATTCGTGGAGATCGAGCGGGTGAGTTGAGGAGTGGAGAGATAGATCTGGGTGTCATCGGCGTAGAGGTGGTATTTGATGCCATGGGAGGTTATCAACTGGCCCAGGGAAGATGTATAGAGCGAGAACAGGAGAGGCCCAAGGACGGAGCCTTGGGGTACCCCAACAGAGAGAAGAAGAGTGGAGGAGATGGAGTTGTAAGTAACACTGAAAGTGCGCTGAGTTAGGTAGGAGGAGAACAAAGATATGCTGCACTGATAGGCGGCAATTAAGGGCACTGATAGGTGGCACTGATTGGTGGCAATGATAGGTGGCACTGATAGGCATCACTGATGGGCATTAACAGGCATCACTGATGGGCAATGACAGGCAGTACTGATTGGCAGCACTGATGGACACTGATTGGCAGCACTAGTGGGCACTGTTGGGGCTGCATTTATTATCAGGAAACTGATGATTAGTGCGCTGGTTATCAGTGTAGCTGTCCCCTGTATTGATTTGTTGGTTATTGGCTCTCCTCTCCTCACGCACTGTCAGCGTGAGAAGAGGAATGCTGATAATCGGCAAATCCTGTTTACCCTGTGATCAGACACAGCTTGTCACATGGTAAAGTGCCGCTGTGATTGGCTCTTTACCCCGATCTGTGATCAGCTGTGTCCGAAGGACACAGTGGTCACAGATCTCTGCTGATGCATGGCGCAGGGTGCTTGCGGGAAGCGCGATCGCGAGAGGACATCATATGGCGCCATCCTGGCAATGTGCAACCACGCTGCAGCTGTCATTCGGCTATCGCGCGGTCATGAAGAGGTTAAACTGAAAAAACAATCAATGTGAAAGGGCCCTTACACCTACTGGCCACTAGGGGTCCCTGGAGGTACTATACCTCTTTCCCTGAGTGCAGCCAGACTCCAAAGAGCTTTAGGCTATTTTCACACCTAAGTGTCGCTAAAACAGCGCTAAAGTGCCGGTTGTTTTGGCGGTGCTTTAGTGGCGCTTTTCGGGCGCTAGCGGGCTATTTTTTTTAGGTCACGCGACAACGGGACCTTAAAAAAAAAACAAAAAAAGGAGCAGTGTGTACACTGCTCCTTCACCGCTCCGAAGATGCTGCTAGCAGGACTTTTTTTCCCGTCCTGCTAGCGCACCGCTCTAGTGTGAAAGCCCTCGGGGCTTTCACACTGGAGAGACAGCGGCGGCTATTTCGGGTCGGTTTGCAGGCGCTATTATTAGCGCAATAGCGCCTGCAAACCGCCCCAGTGTGAAAGGGGCCTTAAAATCAGTTTGCAAGTGAGTCATCTGTACACACCAATAGGGCAGAACTGGGCAGCATTAATAGCAGCACTTCACACTGAGATATCAGGACACAGCAAGGGACTAAAACTTCAAGGGACAAGGGAATTTAAACTGGTATAGTTGGCAAATATGAGGCAGCTGCTTTGGGCCCAACAATGACAGGGCCCAGGGCAGCTGCCCCTTTTGCCCTGCCTTAAAGACGGCCCTGTTCCCAAACTGCCCCAAAGATGCTGCTCGCAGGACTTTTCCTAATGTCCCGCAAGCGCACAGCCCCAGTGCTTTCACACTGGGGCTGTGTGCTTGTGGGATGTTAGAAAAAGTCCTGCAAGCAGCATCTTTGGGGCCGTTTGTATACAGCGCTCCCAAAACGCCCTGCCCATTGAAATGAATTAGCAGCGCTTCCGAGGCACATGAAAAGCGCTTCAGAAGCGCAGCAACACGGACGCTTTTAACTCTTCAGCCGCTAGCGGGGGTTGAAAGCACCCTGCTAGCGGCCGAAAGCACTGCTTAAACAGCGCTAAGGCTCGGCTAAAACGAGCGTCACTTTAGTGCTAACGTTCGGGCGGCCCCAGTGTGAAAGTCGCCTTAGTGTACACCAGGCAAATTTTTTCTTATGGGTCTTCTCTGCGTTTCCATATTATGTTTATACTGTTAATATTGATTATCTCATTTTTCAGTATAAAATGTGCTTTGTCAGCAAATTTTCCATGTTTTGTCAGTAAAAAATGCGGCAGGAGGTTGGCAAAACTGAGAGAGAGGCATTACAGCCACGCACCTGCTGTGGAACCCAAAAGGACCAATCAGCTGCCATCTTGCAACAGTACATGTACGAGCTGATTGTGTATGTGTGTCAAGTCATTTCTTTCCCCTGTAGCGTCACATATGGCGACCCATCACATTTGGCTACCTGCTGGACTGCACATGCCATATGCGTTCCAAAACTGTGGCCACACCCCTGAGTCCAGGTTCAAACCCCACCATCCAACTGAACATAGAGTTAGATTATAATGATGCCGAGCGAAGCGAGGCCGTGCCTGAAGTGTGGCGAGCGGCCCTATGGCAAAGTGGTCTTACAACAGTGTTGGAACGCTTATGGCAGCATCGTGCATGCGCACTCCAGTGGGTAGCAAAATGTGATGGGTAGCTGAATGTGACGTGACACCCCCACTATACATTCCCTGTTACACATCTGTCGTGTGTGCACATTATGTAATCTTCGAGTTTTGCAGTAGAGGGCGCCTGTCTAATAAATAAATAAAAGTTATGTCTGTCCCTGTACTCGTCTTCATGGCCCTGGTTGCCATGGCAACAGCATCTAGTCAGGAAGTAGCTTTATAGGGGACAGAAATGGCACCCATGATCCTTAGAGCACCCCAAAGACACTGGGAGGGAACTATGACCGCACTGGCGGCGATTTCTGTGACACACTGCCTCCCGGTTTGTTAAGGTACTCTCTCCCTGCACCCCTCTCCCTTGAGTAGCCCTTGCAGTGTCGCCTTGTAATGACGTAGTGAAGCCCGAGCAGCGCTTTTCGTTCCGCCTGCGGTGCCAGTAGTGCGCTGATAAGCCGAGCTGTGGATCACATGACTGGAGTGACGTGTCTCGGGAAGTGGCTGCTGTCTGGCTGTTGATTCGGATTTGATCCCGTGTGTGTGTGTGTGTGTGTGTGTGTGTGTGTGTGTGTGAGGAGGAGCCGGCTGGACATCCGGGGATCAAATACCTGGACAGGGCAGAGCGCTCCGAGGCTCGAACTGTAGGTGGTGACAGCCCGGAGCCACCATGATCAAAGCCATCCTCATCTTCAATAACCACGGCAAGCCCCGGCTCTGCAAATTCTACCAGCACTACGTAAGTGCCGCCCCGGGGGGGGGGGGAGAACCTGGCTGGGGATACACCTGTCTCTTCTCAGGGCTCAGCACCACCTGTACCCACGTGTATTCTCAGCACACATGTGCTAGAGACATGAATGGATTCCAATGAGCCTGGTGTACACCATGGTGGGGCTTCCATGTACCCGGTACAGGGCCCTTCAATGGCCGGGCCACAAGTACATGAAAAGTGTATCCCTTTAAATCCTATGGAACTCATCGCACCAATGTGCTGGGCCTGCGGTGCATTTTTAAAGTCCTGCATGCTGCATTTTTGGTGTATATTTAAAAAGCACACCAAAAATACATCTCCCCATCGAAAAGAATGGAAAATGCATCAAAATGGCATCCGTGGTCCATTTTTGGAGTCAACGTGCACGTTTCACAGGTGCATGCTGGGAGGCAGGAATCCAGAAAATGCGTCTAAAACGCATAACACGTTTTATGTGCACTAGTGTGAAAGGGCCCTACGGACTCATGTTCATGCATGTCTCATTGCAGGTTTGTTTTGTGTTTTTAGGGCCCGTTCACACCAGAAAATGCACAGGAACGGTCTTGCAGACCTGTGCGATTTGAGTCCAGTGCCATTCATTTGAATAAGCTGAAATCGCACCAAAAGTAGCGCATGCACTACTTTTTAAAAACACACAGCAACCAGATTGCATGGTACTTTGGTACTATGTGATCTGGTGCAAGAAAATGCACTACATTTAAGTCTCAGTAAAGTGGTTCTAAATGCAGAAGGTTTTTTTTATCTTAATGCACTCTATGTATTTAGATAAAGCCCCCTAATACCTGAGCCCATCTCAGTTCATCGAATGTTGCACAAGAGTCTCGACTGTCTCTCAGAGGGGGGGCGGGGCCAAGCCATGGCTCCGTGTCTGAATGGACATACAGAGGCTCAGCTCAGTTGTCCCCATAGCAGGCGGCTTGCTATGGGGACACTCGGAAGGAGGGAGGGGCCAGGAGTGCCGGCGGGGGACCCCAAAACTTTAATATCACTTTAAAGTGGTTGTAAAGGCAGAAGGTGTTTTTTTTTTTTTTTTTTTTTGCGCATTTTGTAACGGAAGTAACGTTCCGTCTCAGCCATCTTGGTACACCCCGCACTCATCCGCAGTAAGCCTACAGTCAGAAGGCTCCAAGCGTACATCTTTATACACCCACCGGAGTCTTGCATTTCACACTTATTTTTAACAGTAAACTGAGCTTGTATAGTATTTTGGAATCCAAATGTTATTTTTCACTTATAGCTTTCAGAGTTTGTAAGGTCCCACGATATTTGCGCAAATGTTTATCATAACAATATTTTTGCTAAAAATCCATTAAAATCAGCTAAAAAAAATCAGGTTAGCAGATAAATATACACAGCAAATTATTACACAATTCCTAATAAATATAAAAGCTTAACCTGTATCGAGTTAATAAAATATTTGTAACTTTTAAATTGTGCCTTTTTGCGAAATGGTGAAAATTTGAACAGACATAAAATTAAAAATTTCTCTAAAAATCTGAAGGTTTAACTTTTTCCCTTACAGCTTTCAGAATTTGTGAAAAAACCCCAAAAGCATATGACCTCTAGAATAAAAAGAAGGTGCTACTGATTATTTAGACCCTATGGTATTTGCGCAAATGTTTATCAAAACAATATATTCACAAACAACACACTAAAACCATTATTAGCAGATAAAAAAACAGCTAATTTTAAAAGATTTCTGCTAAATTCCAACTAGTTGTAAAAGCTTTACCTTTATGGAGTTAATACATAACAAATATTTGTAATTTTTACATTGTGCCTTTTTGCAAAATTGGTTAAAATCGAACGTACCCAAAAATGTAAATATACAAATTTCTCTAAAAATCTGAAGGTTTTCATTTTTCCCTTTTCGCTAAATTTTCGCAAAAAATACACTAAAATCATTATTTTTACAAAACACAGATACAAACACAGCAAATTTTACAAAATTCCTAGTAAATATAAAAGCTTAACCTGCATTAAGTTAATAAACATTTTGTAAATTTTAAATTGCGCCTTTTTGAGAAATACTGAAAAGCGGAGGTACGCAAAAGTTTCTTTGAAAATCTGGAGGTTTTCTAAGAGGTAGTCTGACACACTGCATCACTGATCTGGGTAAAGAGCCAGAGGCTCTTTACCACATGATCAGCTGTGTCCAATCACAGCTGATTACGGTGTAAACAGGAAAAGCCTTGTATCCTCTCTTCCTCTATTGTATCTGACAGGCGCGAGTAGAGGAGAGACGATTGGCTGCTCTCCTGACAAGGGGCATCTGCGCTGATTGATCATCAGCGCAGCCCACCCAGGACCACCAGTGATGCCACCCAAGACCACCAGGTATTAACTTTAGAGGTGCCAATCGATGCCCATTGTAGATGCCGATCAGTGCTCAGCAGTAAAGCCTGCCAGTTTTTACTCATTGGTGCCACCTCACCAGTGCCCATTAGTGAAAGAGAAACATTACTTATTTACAAAATTTTATAACAAAAACAAAGAAAACTTCTTTTTTTTTAATTTGCAGCCTTTTTCTATTTGGCAAAAAACAAAACAAAAAACCTAGCGGTGATCAAATACCACCAAAAGAAACCTCTATTTGTGGGGAAAAGACCATACGTTTTTTTTGGGTACAGTGTTGCATGACCGCGCAATTGTCATTCAAAGTGCGACAGCGCTGGAAGGCGGGAAAGTGCCCTGTATTGAAGTGGTTAACCCTTATACTTTTCTGAGCCCTTATTCCATCCAGCGCTGTGCCCGTCTGCAGCAGCTCTCTCACTTTCTGGTCTCGCAGGTTTTGTTGAGGCAGCGGAATCCATTGGCTCCAGCTGCTATCAGTCAGATCCTGTGACGAGGGAGTTGGGGAGCTTGTGCGGCTTGACATAGAGGGGGAGGGAGGAGACTATCGTTTACCGCTGTGTATATGCCCACAAGTCTATAGTCATATGGGCTGCACAGATAAGAAAAGGGAGGAAATGAACAGCTAAAAAGGAACTGAAACTGGAGCATGCTCAGATGTCAACAGCTGGTTTACACAATCGCAGGCTGCAGTGGGGACTCAGACAAGAAGGAAGAAACCACCAACTGCAGGATCAACCAGGTTTATTGCTGTCTACAGAAAACAAATGCTCTAGTGCAGAGGTCTTCAAAGTCTGGCCCGCGAGCTACATCTGAGTTGTACATTTTATCCAGCTCATTAAGAAATTTGCGCTGTCAGTCTACTTGCCTTTACAAAATCTGCAGCTGTCAACAATATTCAGCAAGTCCCAGCAAGCAGCAGACAAAGCTGCTCTCTACCCCCTCCAGCACCGCCAAGCTGTGCCCTGGAGTTGGTTGCTGGGACCACTGGCGGCCCAGCAACCAATGATGTCATCAGTGCAGCACCTCCTGGCTCCCGCCCGCTGTTTACTTTAGTAATCTTTCTGCCTTCAGCCTGCTTGTGTAGCAGTGCATGGGAGTTGGAAGGTGCAGGAGACTAAGGCCTGGTTCACACCTATGCAGGTTGCAGTTTGCATATTACAGGTGCATTTTGCGTTTTTCAATACACATTTTTGATCCATTGAAGTCTATGGAACCAAAAACCGGAAAAAATTTCCTAGCCCTTTCCATAAAATGCACAGATGTGAACGTGACCCATAGGAAACCATGTTATAAATGGACTGTTAGTGTGTTTCTGCAAAACTGAAACCATACTAAAAAATGCATAGGTGTGAACCAAGCCTCAACTGTGCTGTTACTGTGCCAGTACAGTACATAAAGACAGCAATGTATGAGACAAAGGGGGCAATGTGCTGGACAGAAATGAGCCTTTCTGATGGTGACACGGATATGGAGGTGATGCTGATCAGGGAGGCTCAGACTTGGATGTGGAGGGGGGCTCTGATAGGGATTACAAAAAGATCCATGTAAAATGCATTCATTTTATTTAAATGTTATTCATTAATTTATAAATAACTTATTTTTTGGCCAGCAAAATTTTGTAAAATCTATGATGTGGCCCTTTTTATTTGAACTTTTGGCCATACTTCTTCTGTGGGTCACTGCACTCCTGTGACCCAGATTCAGCCGACAAAGGGCTAAAGCGTGCCGTCGGCTGATGTCACAGAGCCGGTCCAGGCTCTTGAAAATAATCTTGGGATGTGTGCAGATGCCTGACCAGCAGCTGGCCCAGCCTCTCTGTGCTCTGCTGAGAACCTGAGCCAGCCGCTTCTGCCCCCTCCACAGCCTGGCGCTCCAGTGTTCACTGGAGGGCAGAGCATAGAGTGGTAACTGACAGTCACTGCTCTGTGCTCAGAGCAGACCCAAGAACTCACTGATTAGCGGTAATAAAAATTCTAGGTCTATAAATTGCAATGTTTACTAGATATATAGAGTAGATCTCTGCAGCATAAATGGGATCTTGCAAACCTTCACACCATCGATTAAAACTGATAAACAATTTAAAGAAAAACAAAAATTCTTCTGTTACACCCCGGCATTCAGCCATATCCTGTAGTACTGGTGACAGCACTGGGCCCCAATATGGGATCCTAGTAAATCAGGGCACCCTAAATTTCATAGGAGAACAAAATTAGCATTATGCAGTATTACATTCCAGGGGAATTTGGGATCCTCAGCTTTCCCAAATTCCTTCGACAATCCCCAGTGATGTCTTGTTCACATATGCAAGCGTGCCAGTAGCCGGAGTGTAGGGCTGGCCATACATTATACAATTTTCTTATTCTATCTCATTCAATTTCCTTTAGGCTGGGTTCACACCAATGTGAATTGGATGTGGGTTTCCCCGCATCCAGTTTGTTTAGCAGGAGATTGTGACCAGCTCTTTATGGAGCCAGTTCACATATCTGTGCTGTGGCTCCAATGCGAATTTGCACAGGGGTCCTGTGCATCTTTTGGTCCTAATTCAGCCCAAAAATTCGGGCTGAAATTGGACCTGAAACGGTAAATGAGGACGCACTGGATCCCTGCTGTGCGCTGCATGCGGCAATAGTGTGAACCCAGCCTTAGATTTACCTTCAACAATGCAGTGCAAGAGCCTGCCTGATTGCATACAAGATGAAAGTGTTCAGGTTTGACCTCCCATTATATGGTTTTGGTTAGGGATGCACCGATACCATTTTTTTTTTCTCGAATGTGAGTACCGATACTTTTTTTTTTTTTTCTTTTAGTACTCGCCCATACCAATTACTGATACCTATCACAACTGTTTTGTTTTCACTTCAGCTGTCAGCAATGGTACAAAGCATTAAAAAGTTATTTACAAGTTAAATAATTTTTTTATTTTGCACTTTTTCAATGTGAAAGGTATATGTGTGTGTATGTATGTATGTGTGTAAAAATATTCACTAACAAAGCAAACAAAAAAAAAAAGTTTTAATTGTTTATCGTTTATAAAAAAAAGATTAAAAAAAAGCAGGAAAATAATTAAATGGAGGAGAATAGGGAGTTAAGACTGATTTGAGTAAATTAAGGGTTAATAAGGGGTTCAACTGAGAAACACTTGTTCATCCCTTTGATCTGCAGATGAAGAAACAGAAAGATTCAAAAAGAAACAATATTTCTTTTTATTTTAGTGTTGTTAATGAACATTGCTGGCTTTTTTTTTTTTTTTTTTTTTCTTTTTAAAACCTCCAATTACCGAACTTCTTTAACACTTCAGCTGTCCACAGGGGAGACCCACTGACAGCTCAAAGAACTGAGCCTGAAAGTATCGGTTTCAAGTATCTGTGAATTGGCACGAGTACCGATACTTGTGCAAATACTCGGTATCGGCACCGATACTAGTATCTGTGCAACTGTAGTTTGGTAAATCTAAAGGAAAATTGTAGAAGAAAATGTATATGTGTGGACAAATAATTTACATTTTCTTTCCAGTGTTTTATTGCTTTCCTTTTGTCTTTTTTTTAGACCTTACTAGGAAGCACTGTGCTGCTTTCTGTCCTATTTATCTTTCCTCATGTGACTATTTCTAGATAAAAGGATGGCTGTAACGCATCAGCTGTTGAAACGGTTGGCTAATCTGCTAAATTCCACAGTATATGGTCATATTACTTGTGAGTTTCCAGCTTACTGCAGCCACTATTACATGGAGCTGGTTACAGACATTAGTCTTTTCTTACAGAGCATTTGGATTGCAGGATATTTTACTACAGATGTTAACAAGTACACCATTTAAGAAATGGCTCCTTGCACTTGTCATTTTGTGTAAATGATATTAGAACGAAGCTCCAGTCTGTACAACCCTCGCTGTAATTCTGAGGATTTGCTGTGCAGAAAGTTGTATATGTAAATAGCCATGTACAGTCCGGAAAGGCTTTGATCTGTCTGCTGTTTCCCGCATGACTCCATGTGATGGGAGTTAGTGACAGATGTTGAAATACAAAGGGTGCATTTCATAATGGACTGAAAACGAATGTTTCTCAGCTGATTTCCAGAGAAATGACAACGGTCACTGATCTGTAAGAAAAAGTTATTAATTGAAGCCTGCTTTGTGTGCTCTAATTGCACTATAGGCTATGCATGCGGTAGAAGCAGACTGTTTTACTGCCCCCTCAACTGCCCATCAGAACATGGAGATGCAGCTGCTCAGGGATTATTAATAATAATAATAATAATAATAATAATAATATTACACAGGGATGAACACATGCTATGTCTGAAATGCTTTGCTTCATGGCGACGGCAAAAATTAAATGGAATGTCATATGTCAGCTGAATGTGCCACTGAGTGCAACCCATTCAAGTGCATAGGGTCAGTCTGCAATTTCATAGGTGCAATTTGCCAGTTAAATGCCCTCTGAAAGGCGATCCATTGCAGTTCACTCTCCAGTCCTTCCTCCTCCATGCTAATTGATAGACAGGTGCAGGAGACTGTCCTTTATGCTCGGAGCAAATCCCAGACAGGGAGCTTGGAGAAGCACTGCTGAGTGATCTGGAGTTAGCAGTGGTGATAACCTCTGAATAAGTGCTTTTTATACCTCAGTAAAGAAGATGCTTTATTGAGTGGTGATTTATTGGAATAAGTCATATATTAAAGTTAAAATAACTGAGACTTTTATACTACTTAAATAATCCATGGGTGCTAAATTAAAAGAAACCTTTCCACAGAGAAACATGAAGGCTGCCATTGCAGAGTTCTTCAGTGAATGCTAGTTTTCTGGCTGGTAGAGGTAACCTCCATTTAAAGAAACTTGGATATTCTGAGAATGCTGGTTACCAGGCTGTCTTTGGCTTCAGAACTTTTGGAGTCGATGACCTGAAACAAGCATGGTTATTGATTAGTCAGGATTACGTTGAAACTGATTTATTTGCATGCTAATGTGGATAGTGACAGGGAAATTGATGAAGCCGTTGAATGAGCATAACAGCAGGCAACTAGCATTATCAGAAGGGAGGTCAGAAATGGCAGTTTCTACTTTTTCTACTTAAAGTGGTAGTAAAGGCTCAGGGTGTTATTTTTTTTTTCCTCCTTTGTGCATTGCGTTCTATGCATAATTGTAAAAAAAAACTTCTGTGTGCAGCAGCCCCTACCCAATACTTACCCCCCCCCCCCAATACTTACCTGAGCCCCATCGCAATCCAGCGATGTGTTCGAGAGTCTCGGCTCTCCGAGGACTCTCCCTCCCCATTGGCTGAGATAGCAGCAGAAGCCATTGGCTCCCACTGCTGTCAATCACAGCCAGTGAGCCAATGAGGAGTGGGGGGCAGGGTTGAGCTGCAGCACTGTTTGTGAATACACGCAGAACAGTGGCTCGGGAGTGAGCCTGTTTGAATGTCCCCATAGCAAGCTGTTTTCTCTGGGGGCACCTGGCAGGAGGAAGGAGCCACGAGCGCCGGCAGGGGACCTGAGAAGAGGAGGATTGGGGCTGCTCTGTGCAAAAGTGTGTGTATGTGTGTGTATGTGTATATATATATATATAATTTTTTTTTTTTTTTTTAAATCTGATCTCAAGGCAAGATTTACACAGCCCCATGACAGTACAGCAAGGTGGATGATTCCACTTACAGTTAAAACTAAGATAAAAATACAAGGGCCTCCATAATGTATCTCTAACCACTTGCAGTTAGAACTAATTTACACTATGTGCGGTGACAGATGTTTCACTGCAATGTAAACGTTGATCTAACATAATGGTTTATAATTGAATGTTTTTCTAGTTTTATGGGCATGTTTCTGAAATGTCACTTTTACACTAGGTACTGTATAAGGATTATAAAGTCTTAGCTATGTAGGCAATAGTATGATGGTCCAGCAATCCACTTTACCATTTAAACTCCAGCTGCCGGTGATTGTGGATTTATTTTAGATAGTTGCCGCAATTACTACTACTTAGAATAAAAAGATCACGATTCTCGCAGTGTACAATCTTTCACATTATACAAAAAAATTGGCTAACTTTACTGATTTTTTTCCAAAAAATTGCATTTGAACAACTGCTGCGCAAATACAGTGTGAAATAAAATATTACAACAACCACAATCTTATTCTCTAGGGTCTCTACTAAAAAAATATATATGTTTGGGGTTTCTAAGTAGAGGTCGACCGATATGGGTTTTTCTCTGGCCGATACCAAAGCCGATATTTAGAAATCGCGGTGGCCGATGGCCGATCTATGATGCCGTTTTTGTTTTTTTTGTTTTTTTTTCCCCTTCATCTCATAAAATCTAACATTTAGACCCCTTTCACACTGGGGCGTTTTTCAGGCGCTTTTGGGCTAAAAATTGCGCCTGTAAATCGGCTCCCCTGCAGTCTGTGTGATATCCCGAGTGCTTTCACACTGAGGTGATGCGCTGGCAGGATGTTAAAAAAAAAGTCCTGCAAGCGGCATCTTTGGAGAGGTGTATACCGCTCCTCCACCACTCCTGCCCATTGAAATGAATGTGCACCGCTGCCAAAGCGCCTGCAAAGCGTTTTGGCAGCAGCGCTTCAGGGGCGCATTTAACCCCTTCTTTGGCTGCTAGCTGGGTTATAAGCGCCCCGCTAGCAGCCGAATAGCACCGCTAAAATGACGGTAAAGCGCCGCTAAAACTAACAGCGTTTTACCATCAACGCATGCCCGCTCCAGTGTGAAAGCAGCCTTAAGTAATAAGTGATACAGAAATTTTTTTACATTTAAGCATTAAACAAAACAAACCTCCAATCAGTTCACTTGTATGTATAATTTAATTTAGATTAAAAAAATAACTATCTTAAAAATTAAATACACAAAAACAGGTAATCAAAACTTTTGGACAAAAAAAAAATGGGCTAACTTTACTGCTTATAATTTTTTTTTTTCTTTTTATTTCATTAGTGTATTTTTTCAAAAAAAAATTGCGTTTGAAAGACCGCTGCGCAAATACCGTGTGACATAAAATATTGCAACAACCGCTATTTTATTCCCTAGGGTCTCTGCTAAAAATATATATATGTATGTGTGTCTATCTATCTATCTATCTATCTGTGTTTGAGGGTTCTAAGTGATTTTCTGGCAGAAAATACAGGATTTTTACTTGTAAGCAACAAGTGTCAGAAAAGATTTAGTCTTTAAATGGTTAAACTGAGAACTTCTACACACAGAGTTCAGTCTATTGATAAAAGAACCTGAAGAGATACAATGTTTCTTCTTATCAGACTTGGCAGGCTGCCCAGGGAGGAGAGAAGAAAACTTCAGACAACTTGAATTGACCTCTATTACAGAAGTCATTTGCAAGTCCCGCTGAAGTTATAATCGGCTTTTTTTTATCAGCACAATCGGCGATGCCGATTAAGTAAAAAAGGCCAAATATCGGCCGATATATCGGTCGACCTCTAGTTCTAAGTAGCTTTCAAGCAAAAAAAATGATTTTAACGTGAAACCAACAAATTTCAGAAAAAGGTTTAGTGTTTAAGTGGTTACACATTTACACACCAAAGTGTATTCCTTTGATCTAAAGGACAAATCGTTACAATGTTTATACTTAACCGCTTGCCGACCGGCTCACGCCGATATATGTCGGCAGAAGGGCACGTACAGGCAGATTAACGTACCTGTACCTTGCCCTTTAAGAAGCGGCTTGCGGGCCGCAAGCTCCGTGAGTGTGATCGCGGGTCTCGCGGACTCTATGTCCGCGGGCATACCCGCCATCGTCTCACGGAGAGGAAGAACGGGGGAAATATGTATGTAAGCAAGCATTTCCCTGTTCTGCCTAGTGACAGGACACTGATCACAGCTCCCTGTAATCGGGAGCGGTGATGAGCATACTAGCTCATTATGAAATGCTCACCTTGGATCAAAGCCCCCGCAGCGGTCCTCGTACACCACTCTGGCCGGAGTTACTTCAGCAATAGGCCTCGTCCAGAAGTGGTTAAAGTGGTTGTAAACCTTTACAATCCATAGATATCGTTTTAAATAGGAAAATAGTAAAGTTAGCCCATTTTTATTTTATTTTTTATTTTTTTGTTTAATGTGAAAGATGATGTTACGCCGAGTAAATTGATACCCAACATGACATGCTTTAAAATTGCGCACACTCGTGCAATGGGGACACACTTCGATACTTAAATCTCCAAAGGCTCTCTTTGGAGTTAGAGATCAAGTGCTAGAATTATTGGTCTCACTCTAACGTTCATGGCAATACATCACGTGTGGTTTGAACACCGTTTACATATGTGGATGCGACTTGCATGTGCGTTCGCTTCTGTGTGCAAACGGGGGACGGGGTGCTTTAAATGAAAAAATAAAATAAAAATGTATTTTTTTTTTTATCGCTGTTATTCCTATTACAAGGAATGTAAACATCCCTTGTAATAGAAATAAGCAGGACAGGGCCGCTTTATTGCGATATCTGGGGTCAAAAAGACCTCAGATTTTACATTTAAAAGCAAAAAAAAAAAAATCATTTTACTTTTACACACAAAAAAATGGGCCTTTCAAGGCCGGAGGGCGGAAGTGACGTTTGATGTCGCTCCAGTCCTCCAAGAGCATAGAGTTGAGTGGGGGCCATTTTCGACCTTCTAGACTGATCGACAGGATCATTTTCGCTGCTACCAACGTCTCTGATAAGCGGGAAAAACGACCAGGAGGAGGGAGGTGGCGCACCTCTCCCGCTGCCCATAAGAGTGATCCCGTGATCTATCTATCGTCTGGAAGTCGTTAAAAATGCACTCCCAAACTGGGTGGAAGGAAGAGCATGGAGTGCTAGACATAAGCCAGTGATGTCCGCTCTAGGGCACAGGAGTAATGGAGGAATGCTGGCTAGGCAGGATAGAGATCACGCTGCAGCTCACTGAAAAAACTTCTAACTTTGTGCACAGGGAAGGGAAACTGGCCGTTGTCAATGCAGCGATGCTTCCTGATGACATCACAGGTAGGAGATGCCGATATAGAGAGACTGTTGAAAAGGGTACTCCCTTCAAAAATGCATCTGTGTATCAGCATCTCCTATGTGTGACATCGCTGGGAGGCGTGTCTGCACTGACTGACTTGCAGTGGAATGAGATCCATGTGAATTTCTCCGTCTTCAAGCCAAAGGGAAAAAGCTGCAGCGTCACACCAAAAGGTGAGTATGTATGTTTGTTTATATTTTCTAATTTCCCCACAGTTCTCCTTTAGCAGTGGACAGTGCAGTCTCTATTTGGACTGACGTGGGAGATGGGGGGGGGGGGGGGGGGGGGGAGAGATGAGGCGGGCATTGGAGTGTCTTGCCATCCTAGGCAAAAGGCTGTGTGCTTCTGTTGATGTACACAGTGTAGAGAGACACAACTCTAGCCTGTGCATGAAAGAGTGACATCTATAGGATGCAGCGAGAGAAAGGAGCCACGCTGAAACTGGAAACCTGGGTCAGTGGTCATGGCACTAACTGGAACATAGACCAGCATTAAAAGGTAATGCAACTGCATATTCACTGCGGGATTCCGGCCAGCTAAAAACATTTTTTAAAGTCAGCAGCTACAAACATTGTAGCTGCTGACTTTAAATAAGTAGACTTACCTGTCCTGGGTACCCGCGATGTCGGCCACCCAAGGCCAACTCGTCCCCCTGGCTCTCGGGTCCTGGCACCTCGACCCTAGGTAAGGGAAACAGGCAGTGGAGCCTTGCAGCTTCACTGCCAGTTTCCTACTGCACATGCGCGAGCGGCGCGGCGATCTGTGAATGGCCCCGTGGTTTTCTGGGAACACACGCAGTTCCCAGAAGGCAACGGGGCCGCTCAGCTAAGAGCAGAACACGCCGCGGAATAGGAACAGGCAGATTAGGAAGACTGCCTAGCAACAAGGGTTCAGGTAAGTATAAAAAAAATTTTTTTATTTATTTATTTTTTTTTTAAGGATTTTTGGTGTAATTTTTTATTTTTTTTTTTTCAGGGTGGCCCTCCACTTTAAGGCCTCATGTACACTTCTGCTGCTAAACGGACGTTTAGGAGCAGTTGGGCATTTTTTTTCAGCTGCTCCTAAACTCTCCTCTTATCAGTACATGTACACACGGTCGTTTTATAGTAGTTTCTAGGCAGTTGTCGTTTAGAGGCCTTACTACTTTTGAGCCTGGAAAATGCTAATAATGCACCAACGCACTATATGCAAGCTTTATATACCATGTGATATTCCTCCCATCAGCCAATTATGCTTTACAATACACAGCTTGCATTACTTGATGCTGAAGTTGAGTCACCAACAGACGTTCCTCTGGTGACACGCTTTTCCTCATATTGGTGTCCATGCGCACTAGACGGAGTCTAACCTTTTCCAAGAGAACGTCAAAGGTGGCGACAACAGCTAGCTACAATCACACTGCTTTCTCAGCTGCTACTCGCACTGTTCTCTCACAGAATGGCTGAAATAGTTAATAAATACTTGTTTTTAGTGCTTTCTAATCATTTGAGAGGGTCTCCTGAGGTTATCTTTAGTAAACCCCTGAACGCAAACGCACGTTTTTAAATGTGGATTACTAGCTGTGATGTTCCAGCGTTCAGGAGAGGTTGAGAAAAATCCTGTATACATGAAGCCTAATTGTTACATTTTAGTTGCTGTGTGCAGTCAAATCACTAATGATTGTATGTGACCCTCTGATCATAGCAGATAATATGACTTGTCAGTAAAGTGATGAATCAATACTTCCCCTTCCTGGCTGGTTGATGGTTACACCATACGTACTGTGAACCACAGCAACCTATTTGTAACATGTTGTGTTTCCCGAGTTTTCATTATAGTATAAAATGACATGATCACTGACCCAGTATTGAAAACCTTGTGTCTGAATTGTTTCTAGGGCTTTATTTTAGTAAAATCCTATGTGTTTGTTTATTTTCAGAGTGAAGACACCCAACAGCAAATTATTAGAGAAACATTCCATTTAGTTTCTAAACGAGATGAAAATGTCTGCAACTTCTTGGAAGGAGGATTGTAAGTAGACAAGCTATTCTGTAACTTATTTCCAACTCCAAAGAACTGTAAATGCAAGTTAGAAGTAAAAGTTAACTTGCAGTTAAAGTGACACTAAACTCTGGTTTAAAAAAAATGAAGTATTGTAAAGATCCGGGGTGATTATGCTCAAGTGGTGTATGCTTTTTTTCAGGAACACCAGTCAGTCTGGACTGTATTTTTAAGAGCATAGCAGCCCAAAGTTCAAAGAAAATAACAGCAATCTTTCCTCGCAGGGGGTTCTGCCATCACTGTATAACACAAACTTCAACCTCCTGGCTTACTCACAGTTGCTTAACCACACGCCGACCGGGCCATAGCCGAAATACAGCTACAGCGCAGTCGGCTTATTCTGGGAGGGCATCCATGGACGTCCTCATAGAATCTCGCTCCCGCACCCCCCGGGAATGTCCGTGACCGTCAGGTCCTCCAGACCCGGTGCATCACGGAATGGGGTAATGACAGCGGCCCTTTACCATGTGATCGCTCCGTCCAATGGCGATCACTTGTCAATAAACCGGAGCTTGTCCGGTGCAGCTCCTCCCCTCTCCTCGCACCAATTGGCACAGTGTGCGAGGAGGGAGCCGGGTGCAGTAGCGTTGTGGGCTGTCTCTAGAGTGTCCACAGTGCTGATCTGTGCACATCCATTCATTCATCCATTCATTCATCCGTGCTCTATCCGTCCCTGGCTCATCCGTGCTCTATCCGTCCCTGGCTCATCCGCGCCACTACAGTGCCTATCAGTGTTTCACAAAAGTGTAATAGGTAGTCAAATTAGATTTGAAATGTATGTCCCTGATGGTGCTCCCTGCATGTTGGGCCTCTTTATGTGGCCAGACTGTGGAAAAGTCTCACACATGTTGTATTGCCTTACTCAGGAGGAGTAGGAGAATCTATTTCGGGGTGTCATTTTTTTGCTATGTGTTAGAAATATCTTATAAATGGACAACTTTGTGTAAAAAAAAAAAAAAAAAAAAAAAAAAAAAAAAAAAAAAAAAATGCATTTTCTTTTCATGTTTTCCAAAAACTTGTGGAAAAAAATTTACATGTTCAAAAGACTCATTATGCCTCAGAATATACGTTTGGGTGTTTACTTTCCAAAATTGGGTCATTTTGTGGATGTTTCCATTGTTCTGGTGCTCCAGGGCCTTCAAAAGTGTAAGAAGTAGTCAAAAAATGAAATGTGTAATTTATGTCCCTAGAACGCCTGACGGTGCTCCCTGCATGTTGGGCTGCTGTATGTGGCCAGGCTGTGTAAATGTCTCACACATGTGGTATTGCCATGCTGTGTGTGAGAAATAACCTGCTATTATAACAATTCTGTGGAAAAAAAAAAAAATCTTTTTTTCATTTTGCAAAGAATTGTGGGAAAAAAAATACAGCTTAAAAAAAACTCACCATGCCTCTTACTAAATGCATTGGATTGTCTACTTTCCAGAAAGAGGGTCATTTGGGAGATATTTGTACTTTCCTGGCTTGTTAGTGTCTCAAGAAATGATAGGCCGTCGTCAGTACATCAGGTGAGATCAATTTTCAGTGATTGCTGAATCACTTGTAGACTCTATAACTTTCACACGGACCAAATAATGTACACTGATTTGGGTTATTTTTACCAAAGAAATGTAGCAGTATAAATTTTGGCCAAAATTTTATAAAGAAAAATTACTAATTTGCAAAATTTTATAACCGAAACAAAGAAAAATGCATTTTTTTTTTTTTTTTAATTTTTTGTCTTTTTTTCATTTATAGCGCAAAAAATAAAAAACCCAGTGGTGATCAAATACCACCAAAAGAAAGCTCTATTTGTGTGAAAAAAAGGACAACAAATTCATATGGGTAGAATGTTGCTTGACTGAGTAATTGTCATTCAAAATGTGACAGCACTGGAAGCCTAAAAATTGGTCTGGTTAGGAAGGTGGTTTAAGTGTCCAGTGGGCAAGTGGTTAATCAACCTCCCTCCTGGAGCTTATTTGGTCAGCTTTATGCTGCTCGGTTGCGGGCCCCGTCTGCCACCTGCAGACATAAATGCCCAGACTGCCACCCGCAGCCTTAGACTCCTAGAGACCCCCTGTCCCTTTCCCTCGTGGAGCCGTCTCCACCTGGAACTCTCCTGACTTCTAGACCAGGCCTCAGGGTGGAGTACTGAGCACTCTTTCATGCCTGTCTTTGCAAAAACCAGGCTGAAGGTGCTAATGCACACAGTGAAGCTGGGTTGCCTCTCCACAGTATCTATTAACATAACCACTTAAGGACCCAGGCCTATTTTTGACACCTGTTTACTAGTTTTTTTTTTTTTTTTTTTTTTGTTTTCATTATAGAACATTACCCCCAAACATTCTATCTATCCATCTATCTATTTTAATTTTTTGCAGACACCCTAGAGAATAAAATGGCAGTTGTTGCAATACTTTGTCACACTGTATTTGTGTGGCAGTCTTAAAACCGCATTTTTTTTTACATTTTTACACCGTAAAGTTAGCCCAATTTTTTCTTTATTGTGAAAGATGTTACGCCGAATAAATTGATACCCAACATATCATGCTTCAAAATTGTGCTCACTCATGGAATGGCGACCAACTTTGGCACTTGAAAAGTGGAGGTCCCATGCTAGAAGTATTGCTGTAACGATCGCGGCCATACCTCACATGTGTGGTTTGAACACAGTTTTCATATGTGGGCACGACTTACTTATGCGTTCACTTCTGCGTGCGAGCTCGGTGGCACTTTAAATTTTTTTTTTTTTTTTTTACTTACCTGCTGTGTTGCAGTGGATTTGCACAGAGTGGCCCGGATACTCCTCTTCTGTGATTCTAGCCCCTCCCTCCTGTTGAGTGCCCCCACATTAAGAAGCTTACTATGGGGGCACCCGAGCCGCGTCACAGTTCCCTTTGACAGCAGTGGGAGCCAGTGGCGCAGCTGCTGTGTCTCAGCCAATCGGGAGGGAGAATCTTGGATGGCTGAGGCACTCGTGGACAGAGAGGGACCTCAGGTATGTGTTAGGGGGGCTACTGCATTAATGCATTAAGATAAAAACCCATCTGACTTTACAATCCCTTTTTTAAAGTGCAGATATAGAGTATAGTCCATTCCCATCAGTGATTACAACAGGTTCTTCATTCATCTGGGCTTTCTATTCATTAAAACAAATTAATTCTAACCAATAGAACCATGCATTCCTAATCCTTTCGTATTGGTTTATCAAGGTTGCTTGTAAGGTCCTCACAACTTTGATTAAAGTGGAGGTCCACCCTGAAAAAAAATTGCACAAAAAAATACCTAAAAAAAAAATGGAGGAAAAGGAAAAAAAAATTTTTTTTTACTTACGTGAAATAGCTGTTGCTAGGCAGTCTTCCTAATCTGCCTCTTCCTACGCCACGGTGATGTTGTCTCTTCTCCTCCCCGCGTTGCCTTCTGGGGAATGGGGCGCGGTGTGTTATGGGAACTGTGTGTCCCACAACACATTGCGTCCCATTCACAAAGTGCTGCGCGACTTGCGCATGCACAGTAGGAAATGGGCAGTGAAGCTTCCACTGCCGGTTTCCCTTAGTTAGGATGGTGGTGCCGAGGGATGGGTCGGCCTCGGGCGGCCGACATCGCGGGCACCCAGGACAGGTAAGTAGTTATTTAAAGTCAGCAGCTACAGTGTTTGTAGCTGCTGACTTTTACATCTTTTTTTTGTTCCAGGCCGGAATCCCGCTTTAAATAGTATGTTACTCCAAAATTTTATATTCCTTATGTGTACCCTGCTGTACCATGTACTTGTGTGAGAAAGTATCCTGTTCTCTTTGTATTGCTTCCCACCAGGGACAAAGCTTCCTCTGATTGGCTGAGTCAGAGAGCTGGGCTGATGTCACAACCAATCAGGGGTAGCTTTGTATGCATTGCTAGAGGGGAATATATACAAACCTATACTAAGTTGATCCAGAGAAGGGCAAAAAAAACCTAACAAAGCATGATCCAATTTGCTCGAGCAGGGGAAAATATTCCTTCCAGATCGGATTTTCCCTGGATCAACTTTGCCTATAAATGTTAGTACCCAGTTATATTATGAACATGGTAGGATATTATATTCTATTATGTACATTTAGGACAGAATCCAGTCCTTTGCTTTAACCACTTCCCGACCGCCGCACGACTATGTACGTCCTAATTTTGAACAGGGATATCGTTGTTATGGCAGCAGTTAGCTGCCATAACCCCGGTATCCCCGTTTTCGTGCGGCGGCCGGCTTTCAGATAAAAGTGGTCCCTGCGGCGGATTCGCCGCGAGATCACTTTCATCGGTGGCGGGAGAGGGGCCCCCCCTCCCACCGCGATCCGGTGCCCTCCGCCGCTTACCGGAGCCGACGGTAGCGGCGGAGGCGATCGCGTCCTGCTCAGTGGTTTGTCTGGAGACGAGTGAGGCCAAGATGGCGCTCACTCGTTTCCATGACACTGCTGGGCGGAAGTGACGTCAAAACGTCACTTCCGTCCACGCCTCTTAAAGGCATATTTTTTTAAATGTCATTTTTCTAAATGACTTTTTTTTTTTTTTTTTTTTTATTGCATTTTAGTGTAAATATGAGATCTGAGGTCTTTTTGACCCCAGATCTCATATTTAAGAGGTCCTGCCATGCTTTTTTCTATTACAAGGGATGTTTACATTCCTTGTAATAGGAATAAAAGTGACACAATTTTTTTTTTTTTTTTTTTAAACAGTGTAAAAATAAATAAAATATTGTAAAATAAATAATAAAAATAAAAAAAAAATTTTTTAAAACCCCCCCTGTCCCGACGAGCTCGCGCGCAGAAGCGAACGCATACACGAGTAGCGCCCGCATATGAAAACGGTGGTCAAACCACACATGTGAGGTATCGCCGCGACCGGTAGAGCGAGAGCAATAATTCTAGCCCTAGACCTCCTCTGTAGCGCAAAAATTGCAACCTGTAGAATTTTTTAAACGTCGCCTATGGAGATTTTTGAGGGTAAAAGTTTGACGCCATTCCACGAGCGGGCGCAATTTTCAAGCATGACATGTTGGGTATCAATTTACTTGGCGTAACATTATATTTCATAATATAAAAAAAAATTGGGATAACTTTACTGTTTTATTTTTTTATTCAAAAAAGTGAATGTTTTCCAAAAAAAGTGCGCTTATAAGACCGCTGCGCAAATACGGTGCAAAAAAAAGTATTGCAATGACCGCCATTGTATTCTCTAGGGTGTTAGAAGAAAAACCATATATAATGTTTGGGGGTTCTAAGTAATTTTCTAGCAGAAAAACCTGTTTTAAACATGTAAACACCTAAAATCCAAAACGAGGCTGGTCCTTAAGTGGTTAAAAAAAATCTACTGAGCTGACCTGAACCTGCTCTGGAGGGAGTCTATTCCACATTTTCACAGCTCTTACTGTGAAGAAACCTTTTTTTGTATATTTGGAGATTAAATCTCTCTTCCTCCTAGCATGCCCCCTTGTCCTCTGTGATGACCTTAAAAGTAACGCAACACCAAGTTCACTATATGGACCACTTGTGTGTTTTTATACAGGGTGATCATATCATATTAGACAGGAAGTCTCGGCTCACACCCAGAACACAGTGCAGTATGCTGTATAGCCTCAGCTACATACAGTTTATACATCACATCCAATGCCCTCACATGTTAGTGAGGGACATAGTTTGTGTGGGCCTGCTTGGTGTAGTTAAGATTTTAAAGGTAGTAAATATGCAATGGGGTCCTGTCCAAAAGCAGTATCTGTCAGTTTGATTATAACTTTTCTTAATTTGCCCCAAAATGGGCATTTCAAAAAAACTGTTCACATCGCTCTGAGTGTGTATGCATCTCCAATAGGGATGAGCCTGATGTTCGAGTCGAACATCGGGTGTTCGCCTGTTCGCCAAATAGCGAACAATTTGGGGTGTTCGAAAGCCGCAGAACACCCTTTAAAAGTCTATGGGAGAAATCAAAAGTGCTAATTTTAAAGGCTTGTATGCATGGTATTGTCATAAA
Source organism: Aquarana catesbeiana (assembly GCF_042186555.1). Lineage (NCBI taxonomy): Eukaryota > Metazoa > Chordata > Amphibia > Anura > Ranidae > Aquarana > Aquarana catesbeiana. The sequence goes on from NC_133324.1 coordinate 194,824,184, forward strand.
GTTTTCTGGGGACCTGGGTCCTGCCCCAGGGGACATGTATCTTTGCAAAAAAAAAGTTTTAAAAACTGCTGTTTTTTTCGGGAGCAGTGATTTTTAATAGTGCTTAAAGTGAAACAATAAAAGTGTAATATTCCTTTAAATTTCATACCTTGGGGTGTCTATAGTATGCCTGTAAAGTGGTTCATGTTTCCCGTGTTTACAACAGTCCCTGCACAAAATGACATTTCTAAAGGAAAAAAAGAATTGTCGGTCCTGGCAATACACATAAAAGTCATTGAAAAAAAAAATAAATGGGATTCCCCCACAGTCCCATACCAGGCCCTTCAGGTCTGGTATGGATATTAAGGGGAACCCCGCACCAAAAAAAAAAAAAAAAAAAAAATGGCGTGGGGGTCCCCCCCAAAAATCCATACCAGACCCTTATCCGGGCACGCAACCTGGCAGGCTGCAGGAAAAGAGGGGGGGGGATAAGAGCGCCCCCCACCCTCTCCTGAACCATACCAGGCTACATGCCCTCAACATTGGGAGTGTGATTTTGGGTAGCCCCCCAGAGCACCTTGTCCCCATGTTGATGGGCACAAGGGCCTCATCCCCACAGCCCTTGCCCGGTGGTTGTGGGGGTCTGCGGGCGGGGGTCTTATCGGAATCTGGAAGCCCCCTTTAACAAGGGTACCCCTTGGTAACTGGTTGCAAATGTACCCCACAAAAAAAGTGAAATGGTAGGGGTCTCCTTTCTTTCTTTCTTTCTTTCCTTCCTTCTTTCCTTCCTTCTTTCTTTCCTTCTTTCCTTCCTTCTTTCTTTCCTTCTTTCTTTCCTTCCTTCCTTCCTTCCTTCCTTCCTTCCTTCCTTCCTTCCTTCCTTCCTTCCTTCCTTCCTTCCTTCCTTCCTTCCTTCCTTCCTTCCTTCCTTCCTTCCTTCCTTCCTTCCTTCCTTCCTTCCTTCCTTCCTTCCTTCCTTCCTTCCTTCCTTCCTTCCTTTTTTCTTCTCCTTCTCGTGACCTACCCTACGGTTCAAGAGGGGTTGGATGCCTTTTTTTTTTTTTTTTTTAATTTTGGTTCGGGGTTCCCCTTAATATTCATACCAGACCCAAAGGGCCTGGTAATGGACTGTGGGGGAATCCCATGCCGTTTTTTTTTCAATTACTTTTATGAGTATTGCCGGGACCGACAATTTATTTTAGTCGAGTACTTTTAAATGACTTTTTTTTTTCCTTTAGAAATGTCATTTTGTGCAGGGACTGTTGTAAACATGGGAAACATACGCCACTTTACAGGCATACTATAGACACCCCCCGGTACGAAATTTAAATGAATATTTCACTTTAATTGTTTCACTTTAAGCATTATTAAAATCACTGCTCCCGAAAAGACGTCTGTTTTTAAAAACCCTTTTTTTTTTTTTTTTTTTTTGCATTGATACATGTCCCCTGGGGCAGGCCAACACTTTTTATGACAATAACTTGCATATAAGCCTTTAAAATTAGCACTTTTGATTTTTCATGTTCGTGTCCCTTAGACTTTAACAGTGTTCGCGTGTTCAAACTAATTTTTTGCCTGTTCGCATGTTCTGCTGCAAACCGAATCGGGGGGTGTTCGGCTCATCCCTAATCTTTAATATTGAAGTGTGGCAGAACCTTTTCTAGAGAATGCATGGTATTCTGTATCATATGTTCATTTTTATTTTGTACTCACTCTTGGATTTGTGGGTGAAGAGGGGTGTATATACTGTGTAATTTACCTTCTGTCTGTTGTTAATTAATTCTGAGGAGTAAAGTTCAGGGGACTTAGTAGAATGAAATAGGTTTTAGATGGGGCTTGATGTAGTATGTTCAAGTCTTTACTGACCTTTGGATCTTACTTGAGATTGATTTGTGAGTGAAGTGGAATATGTATTTGTTTTTTGTTTTTTTTTTTTGTTTTTTTCACCTGTTTGAATGTTTTTCCTCCTCTCCTTTTATTCTCCCTTTTTATTATTCAGGTAAATAAAGGTCTGGGGGGGTTAGATGGGTGAAATAAGTTTTAGATAGGGCATGGGGTAGGGTGTTATCTATATGGAGGGGATCTATTCAAGGGGGGAGGGGGGTGTGCCGGTTCACACAGGGGCGACTTGTCAGGCGACTTAGCCGCCTGACAAGTCGTGTCCCGTTCTAATAGGAGCGACGCAAGCCGCTCCGACTTAGAAAAAGGTTCCTGTAGTATTTTTGGGGCGACTTGCATTGACTTCTATACAGAAGTCGTTTTGCAAGTCGCCGCTGAAATCGTGTGCAGGTCGCCTCGGTGAGTCGACCTGCAAGTCGTGCCTCCACTGTGTGAACCGACACTAAGTGTGTGTTTTTTGTTTTTTTGTTTTTTTGTTTTTTTTTGTTGTTGTGTGGTGTGTTTTTGTTTTTTTTTTTTTTTTTTTTTTTTTTTTTTTTTTATATTCAAATCTCATCATGTTCAAAGCACAGTGCGATGCAGTGGTTTGTGTTGTACTGCATGCTGTACTGTTTTCAGCGCACAACAAGGCAAAGCGGCAAAGCAGTGGTGTGAACTGGTCTGATAGGAAACCAGGTGTTTTTATCTGTCATATGGCCGCTTATGCCATGCAGTTGTTCAGTAAAAAGTGAAAAATCCATGATGCTAAACAACAAAAGGGTATTCCCTAAATGGACTTTTAAGGCACTCAAATACTTTATAGAAAGAACATATTTTATTAAACATAACAAAGATAAAATGTATTGGAATGATTACAGTTACTGTGTACAAAATCAGCACAATGATTGACAGTACGTTTCTTGTAGTTCACCAGACGCATCCATGTCTCCTCCTTCAGGTGTGTCTATAACAAGGTCAATCATATATCTACAATGTGGTGATAAAACAGAGTTAAACACAAGATATATGGTGATATAGGATTCTAAACGGCATATATGTTACTATCAAGAGAATATCATGTACACTCACATTTTCTAGAGGTATCCTAAATAGAACATTCCGATAGACTTTAGTAAAAACAAGAAAAATGAGCGGAACCGACTCTCCAAGAATCTGCCTGTTTCAAATGGCTGATCCTCAAAGCGTATGATGATATTGCATAAAATAGGAAACTGAATCCATAATGCTAAAATCACATGAAACTTTTTTTATCAGTGTGTTTAAAAAAAATTAAAATCCTTTTTTTTTTTTTTTAATTTTGTTTTTTTAGATTAATAGGAGGATCTGACAATAAGCTCATCTATCGACACTATGCAACATTATATTTTGTCTTTTGTGTGGATTCTTCAGAAAGTGAACTTGGTATTCTAGATCTTATACAAGTAAGTATTGTATGTACAAAAACTGCTGTATACTAGGAAAAATGCAAGGTTGTTGAAGCATATCTGTGCTTAGTAATGAGTGGTTACTAACAGTAATTTACAAAGCCATCCATAGCTCTGCCCCCAGCTACATCACTAACTTCCAAAAAAAACAAACAAGCCGATCTCTTTGGTCATCCCAAGACCTCTTGCTCTCTAGCTTCCTTGTCACCTCCTCCCATGCTCGCCTCCAGGATTTCTCAGTAGCTTCTCCCATCCTTTGGAGCTCCCTTACCCATTCTGTCCGACTGTCCCCTAATCTATCCATCTTTAGACGATCCCTGAAAACCCTTCTCTTTAAAGAAGCCTATCCTGCTTCTAACGAACACTGTTTTACTTCCTCCATCAGCCCATCCCCCACAGCTATTACCTTTTGTATCATTTGACCCTCCCTTTTAGATTGTAAGCTCTAATGAGCAGGGCCCTCTGATCCCTCGTGTACCAAATTGTAGTAACTGTAATGTCTGGCTTCATTTTGTTAAGTGCTGCGCAAAGTGTTGGCGCTATATAAATCCTGTATAAGAATAATAATAATTAAACTGCCCCTGGAAGAAGTTTTTCATGTGCTTTTTCTGGTGCCTGCAGACTATTATCACTAGCATCATTATGCCTCTAGAGTGCTGAGGGATTCCTAAATACTGCTATGCAAGTTTAAACTTTTCAGAAACTCCTGCATAGGCACTTTCCTCTGGCAATCCACACTGTAGAACGTGCAACAGAGCTACTTGAAAGTATACAACCAAGGTCTGCAGGCACATAATACCTGTCAAAGCTTAACGGTAAACTTAAAATCTGCCCCTGCATAAAGGAACTTGTATGCCCACCTCTCCTACTACGCATGTTGCCAGTATCCTGCATAGTAAGAAGAAACGGGTATCTAAAGAATCTTCAGAAAGGGATATTACTGGGATGTTGAGATTCCTGGTCCCCTTCTGTAATCTGTGGTCCAGTCCGCCATCCCCTGCATAAGTGTGCACTGTTGTGATATAGGTATCAGAAGGGGAAACTTTGGGGGGATGGGGGGGGGGGGGGTTGGTCACATAAGAACAGGAATCTGGTACTCCAAGAAATGTCAGGTTTTAAAGATTTTTCAGGTAGCAATTTTCCATTTACTTATGGCACGTGCAGCCAGAGAGGCAAGTGTTTGTTCGTTTGTTCTTTTGCTGGGGAAGTTGTATTTTTAGTTTTAGGTACATTATGGCTTACAACAGGGTGAGTTAAAATATGCATTCCTCCAGCTATTGTAGACAGTTTTAGACAATATACAGGTAATTGAGTGTTTGCAATTTACATGAGTAAGCAGACATATTTAATCTGGCTTTGCAAATAGTTATACACCATAGAAACTGCTTGATTTTTATGCAGTTAGACTTGGAGCAGTGATAAATATTTTTAAATTGGTTGCGGTGGGTTATTTAGCACATTGTCATTGCTGCAAAACCTAATTCAAAGGTGAATCAAGTTTTACTATACTGCCAACTATGAAGCATTTCTTTGTTTTTCTCTGAAGGTACGGTAATTATATTGCTTAAATGTCATTGCCGAGCGTGTTATTGATCCCTTCATGTCATATCAACTTACTTGGGATGAAGCAGCTGAAATATTCATGGAATAATAGAACACTGACATGAAATATTAATGGAGGGCTGACCTAGTTATTTAAATATTGAACTGATTGTGCACTGTATGTCAGGCCCTTCAAGCTGTATTATCCATGTGAGGGGAGAGTGGCTTTTCTTTCCTGGCAGTCAACATGGTCTTGTCCATAATGATTTCAGATGTGGATTTCTGTAATCAAAATCTTAAAGGGAACGTGTAATATCTTCAGAGCAAGCAAAGTAACATTGATATTCTGTACAGTAAATATCCTGTAGTACAGTGCCTTGCAAAAGTATTCACCTCCCTTGGTTTTTACCTATTTTGTTACATTACAGCCTTTAGTTCATTGTGGTGTGTTTTTTTTTTTTTTTTTATCTGAATTATATTTGATGGATCAGAACACAATAGTCTAAGTTGGTGAAGTAAAATTAGAAGAATATATACATAAAACTATATTTTTCAGAAATAAAAAAAATGATAATTGGTATGTGTGTATGTATTCACCCCGTTTGTTATGAAGCCCATAAAAAGCTCTGGTGCAACTAATTACCTTCAGAAGTCACATAATTAGTGAAATTATGTCCACCTGTGTGCAATCTAAGTGTCACATGATCTGTCATTACATATACACACCTTTTTGAAAGGCCCCAGAGGCTGCAACACCTAAGCAAGAGGCACCACTAACCAAACACTGCCATGAAGACCAAGGAACTCTCCAAACAAGTAAGGGACAATGTTGTTGAGAAGTACAAGTCAGGGTTAGGTTATAAAAAAAAAAAAAAAAAAAAATATCCAAATCTTTGATGATCCCTAGGAGCACCATCAAATCTATCATAACCAAATGGAAAGAACATGGCAAAGCTGCCAAGAGACGGCCACACACCAAAAATCACGGACCAGGCAAGGAGGGCATTAATCGGAGGCGGCAGAGAGACCTAAGGTAACCCCGGAGGAGCTGCAGAGTTTCACAGCAGAGACTGGAGTATCTGTACATAGGACGACAATAAGCCGTACGCTCCATAGAGTTGGGCTTTATGGCAGAGTGGCCAGAGGAAAGCCATTACTTTCAGCAAAAAACAAAATGGCACGTTTTGAGTTTGCGAAAAGGCATGTGGGAGACTCCCAATATGTATGGAGGAAGGTGCTCTGGTCTGATGAGACTACAATTTTTTGGCCATCAAAGAAAATGCTATGTCTGGCGCAAACCCATCACATCACCCAAAGAACACCATCCCCACAGTGAAACATGGTGGTGGCAGCATCATGCTGTGGGGATGTTTTTCAGCAGTCAGGACTGGGAAACTGGTCAGAGTTGAGGGAAAGATGGGTGGTGCTAAATACAGGGATATTCTTGAGCAAAACCTGTACCACTCTGTGTGTGATTTGAGGCTAAGGAGGATCACCTTTCAGCAGGACAATGACCCCAAACACACTGCTAAAGCAACACTTGAGTGGTTTAAGGGGAAACATGTATGGGTAAATGTGTTGGAATGGCCCAGTCAAAGCCCAGACCTCAATCCAATAGAAAATCTGTGGTCAGACTTAAAGATTGCTGTTCACAAGCGCAAACCATCCAACTTGAAGTAGCTGGAGCAGTTTTGCAAGGAGGAATGGGCAAAAATCCCTGTGGTAAGATGTGGCAAGCTCATACAGACTTATCCAAAGCGACTTGGAGCTGTGATAGCCGCAAAAGGTGGCTCTACAAAGTATTGACTTTAGGGGATGAATAGTTATGCCGCGTACACACGGTCGGACTTTTCGTCTACAAAAGTCCAACGGACGCTGACGGACTAAAGCTGGCTGGTAATCCGATCGTGTGTGGGCTTCTCCGGACTTTCAACGGACTTTTTTAGCCTCAAATCCGACGGACTTTAGATTTGAAACATGCTTCAAATCTTTACGTCGTAAGTACGACGGACCCCGAAATCCGCTCGTCTGTGTGCTAGTCCGACGGACAAAAACCCATGCTAGGGCAGCTATTGGCTACTGGCTATGAACTTCCTTATTTTAGTCCGGTGTACGTCATCACGTACGAATCCGTCGGACTTTTGTGTGGTCGTGTGTAGGCAAGTCCGTTCGTAAGAAAGTCTGCCGCAAGTCCGCCGAAGGTACGTCGGAAGTATGTCGGACAGGCTGTCGGACTTTTGTAGACGAAAAGTCCGACCGTGTGTACGCGGCATTATGCACATTGACTTTTTCTGTTATTTTGGCCTATTTTGTTTCACAATAAAAAGTTGTGAGCATGTTCTTTAAATTAAATGATGCAAATCCATGTTAATTCCAGGTTGTGAGGCAGCAAAACACGAAAAATGCCAAGGGGGTGAATACTTTTGCAAGGCACTGTACTACGTTCTGAATACACAGTTGAACCTGCCACTGGAAGCCCCAACAAATCCTACACAAATAATTATGTTCTGAACTCCTGGCACCTTTTTAATTATGCACACATGATGGTGATCAAGCATGGCAGTATGTCATTCATGCACCAGTCACTGCTGAGTGGGATAGTAGTACACACACACACACTACACTACACTACACTACACTACACTACACTACACTACACTACACTACACTACACTACACTACACTACACTAAACTAAACTAAATAACTCTATCTATGATTGCTCAGTTTACCCCCTCTGCTCTGAGCAAAGAACCGTGATGGTCAGTTACCAGCTCTCTACTCTGCCTCTCCAGCACTCACTGGAGTGTTGGGCACTGGGGGCAGAAGTGGCAGTCTCGGGCTCTCACCGGATCGATGAGAGGATGAGCCAGCTGTCCGCTAAAAACAGGTCACAGGAGTGCACTCCTGTAACCTACCGGGAAAGTATAGCCAAAATAACTTTGGCTATACTACTTTTAAAAGCAAAGTATAGATTATTATTATTATTATTATTATTAATATAAATATAAATTTTTTTTTTTTATCGTACTTACCTAGGTACTTACCTTATGCAGCATCTGTCCTCCGCTGGCTCTAAGGCTGAGAACAGGGCGATCAAACACCTCTGCTCAGTTCTCAGAGCTCCCTGAACAAAGAGCTTGTCAGTCACTGGCTCTCTGCTATGCACCCCAGGCTCCCTAGAGTGCTGAGCTGTGGGGGGGGGGGGGGGGGGCTTGTAGCGGCTCGCTGAGAGGCTGAGCCAGGTACCAGTCCAGGCATGTGCTCGGGTCCCAACTATGTGGTCGTGGTCTTTCCCAAGCCTGAACCGGCTCTGTTAAGCACTGCCGGCAGGCGGGTTGTATGGGAGCCGTTCTCCCGGCGATCGGAGGGGAAGAGAGAGCAGAGCCGCCGCCCAGATGATCAGAACGCGGGGAACATAACTTTCATTTCAATTGCTGTGTGTTCACTGCGGTGCGCCGTCACATACAGCCCCTCCTCTTTGTCCAGACACTTTGATAGATCACTTGTCCAATCCTGGGATGGATGATCTATCTGTCAAAGTTCCCTGAACAAGGGGGAGGGGCTGTATTTGACGGCGCACAGCGGGGAAAACACAGCAATTGAAATGAAAGCTGTTATGTTCCTGGCGCTCTGATCATCCGGGCGGCGGCTCTCCTCTCTCTTCCCCTGCACAGGTAGGCCGCATTGCTGGCCATGGGCAGGCCACATTGTTTGGCTTGGATAGATGTTAAATGTTTTATGCAGAATTAAGTTATAAAAATAAATAGTATCATTTCATGAGATAATTTATGAGGGCCTAATTTAGGGGCAGGGCAACTGGTGGCGAGTAACCCTTGAGGCCTGGCTAGTAGCTCAGAACTTGAAATTTTGAGCCCTGCTGTAGCATATTCTGTACTCCCACAGAAAAAAGGGGCATACCCTGTTCTGGAAATGCAGTGGCTGGGAAATTGCATGGTACTTTTGCTGCACCATGTGATTTCCCTGCAGTTCCCTTAATGAATGGGAGCCCTGTGCGTCTTTACGCAGCAGTGCGTTTTGATTGCAGGTGTGGGAATCACAGCAATTCCTGCCCCGACAACCACCCACAATGGTGTAAACCAGGCCTTAGACTTTGAGGCTAGGTTTCTCCACTATTATGACCTGAAAGTCGCGCGATTTTGCAGCTTTTTTTTGCTGCAACATTGATGCGACTTGAAGCAATGCCTGTGTATTGAGGTCTGTGGACCTCAAGTCTCATCAAAGTAGGACCAAAGTAGTGCAGGGACTACTTTTGAAGTCGCATAGATATGAACGGTACTCATTGGAAATCATGGGGTATGACTTGTCAAGTGACTTGGCAGTCCCAAGTGGCATGACAAGTCGCACAAGTGAAAACTGAGCCTGAATACCTTTTTTTTTTTTTCCCAATTCCCTGGAATGTCTTTAGCTAATTTAAACTGAAATTTCTAGGCTTTTTAGGTTTTGAATGTTTCTGAACATTTTGTGACACCGCTACGCTGGTCCTAATTAAAACCTGTTATTAAAATGTTAAAGATCATTCAAATCGATATGATTTCTATGGTCATAACTTGGTTTGAATCATTTTCGACTTTATAGAGCTCAAAGAAACTTCAACTTCACAAGGCTGTGACAGAGGTGGTACTCCTTCACGTCTTTTATGAAAGCCCCACTCCAGCTCTAGTGTTCTATCTTCATTGTCTCTGAAGGCTGAAAAACATAGTACTGGAATTTGGTCCTGTGCTTACATGTCTCTTCTGTACTTTGGGCACATTCTGTAAGGCAGTAAAAAGAGAACTACAGATGTACGGGAACGTATAGCAACTGTTTAGAGAGCCGTTCCAAGAAGAGTGAAAGGCTAAATGTAACGGCTTTCATGTTTCACATCATCTTTTTTCAGTGCCTTAGCTGAAGATGCTGTTTGTGTGTTGTCATGTCTTCATATCTGTTTGTTTGTATTTGTGAGTAAAGGTTTGGCTTCGTTTCCAGGACTAGCGCCAGGTATTTAGAGCTTGTCATTACTCTTCAGTACCTGGTCAGCTACATTTCATGTATTTCAGCTACTGTTATTCTGTTCAATGCCATCTCTAAATTTCCACTGTAATTTTCTAAGCATTATTAGAACTGCTTTGTATTATTAATGTGGGTCTAAAGTCATTGCTTTTATCACCCTAGATGTTAACCCCTTCCCAGCCAGTGTCATTAGTACAGTGACCGTGTATAGTATTAGCACTGATCACTGTATTATTGACGATTCTTAATTTCAGCGGCAGTTGGTCAGTCCCGTCCCCCCCAGCGTCAGTTAGTGTCAGACGTTGCGCTATTGCTTTCTTACTATAAGTCGCTGATTGCCACCACTAGTAGTATAATTTTTACTTTTTTTTTTAAATAGATGTACTATGATTTGTCGGCGATTATAACTTTCATGCAATCCAAACACTTATTGGGAATATATGAATATATATATATATATATATATATATATATATATATATATATATATATATATATATATATATATATATATATATATATATATATATATATATATATATATATATTATAAACAAAAAAAAGTGGTCATTAAATACCCCAAAGGAACGCTCTATTGGTGTGAAAAAATGATATAAATTTCATTTGAGTACAGTGTGGCATCACCACACAATTAATAGTTAAAGTAGCGCAGTGCTGAATCGCAAAAATTTGGCCTGGTTATGAAGGGGGTAAAATCTTCTGGAGCTCAAGTGGTTACCATGGCAGGAGTGGTAATTTGTTGGCATTCTGGCTGATACAAGATATGATTTATTTTATTTTTTAGATATGGCTATCGGAAATATTTTGTAATAATACAGACATTGCTGGTAATCTGATTTTATTCTCTGTACGTGACTGCTCTGTACACTTAGTTTGTGGACTGATGGTTGGGCATATGTAACTGATACCACCTCCTATAGTAACCAAAGTTTTGAGACTAGCTCTGTTTACAAGGAAGTACTTTATGTATCTACGTTTTACACTCTTATAACCTTCAAAATAGTCTCCTTGCACAGCAATACAGAGCCCCTGCCACTTCTGGAATGTGTCCTGGAAGTCTTCTTTTCGAAGCTGGACAAGCCACTTCTGTTATTCGCAGTGGATCTTCGCAATGGTGTCAAAACGGCGACCTTTGAGCTGGATCTTCAACTCATTGCAACATCGGTGTAAACTTGCCGAATCATGTTAGTCTCCTATGGCAGATTTGCCCCGTTTCATGCAGAATTTCATGTTTGCTCTTTGTTCTTACTTGCTGTCCATGACTGCATGCAGCCTTAGGCTGCCATCTGTTGGCATGTTACAAAACTAGTCTCAAAGCTTTTTGATACCACCTCGTATGCATTTAAAAAAAAAAAAAACTTGTGCTATCTGGACAATACATTATTTAGGCAAGGCATTTTATTGCTCGCTATTAACCGCTTGCCGACCAGCTGCCGTCATTATACTGCGGCAACGTGGCACGATCCCGCAAATCGCCGTAGGTTTACATTGACACGGGATCTCGCTTTTGTCGGTGTGCATGTGTCCCCGTTGGCCAGCAGGGGAGCCAGTCAGTGGGTCTGAGGGAACACGTTTAACCCCCTTCATTGCCCCTGATGTTAACCCCTTCCTTGCCAGTGTCATTAGTACAATAACAGTACATATTTTTAGCACCGATTTACTGTAATAATGTCACTGGTTCCCAAAAAAAGTGTAAAAAAAAAAAAGGTCAGGTGTCTGATCTGTCTGCCACAATGTTGCAGACCCGCTATAAATCTATTCCCTATTTTGTAGACACTATAACAAAATATATATATATTATATTATATTATATTATATTTATCAGCAAACTTACTCCCTGGCTTTGTCAATTGTTACAAATGGGTAACAACTTGATTACATTTTCAGAATGCTTTTCTTTATGGAGGAGATTTGCTCGTTACTTTTTTTTTTTTTTTTTTTTTCCCCTCCCCCATATTTGTTTCCTTCCATTTTGATTATCTTCCCCTGTAGTGTCTGTAAATATTACTGTGCTTGGCCATGATCCAGACTTTGTCCAATCACAGTTTAACCTCCATTTCACTTAGATTTGCTGGGCTGTGGTCCTGGTATGTGAGACTGAATGACTCCCTTATCAAATTTCAACACTGCCTGAAAGAGGACTAAAACAACTGATCAATAAATATTTCAGGATATAAAATGTTATCTGTGAATCTATATTAAACTCTCTTGTAAGAAATAATCAGTCTTCCTGTACTTGCTCGATCATAAATTGCATTGAGACTGTATGCACTATGTTGTCTAAAACCTTAAAGTGACACTAAACTCTGGTTTAAAAAGAAAAATTATATTCAAGTTTGTATTCTTAACTCACAAAAGTCCCTTCTATTGCTCTTTGCCTCCTCCAAGTCTCAAAATTCAATTTATTTTGCTACTGATCTGACTTTCTGTTAGAGGGTGACTACAATAATTCCCCATGATCCCACTTTATGTACTAATGTAGCCACCCTTTCTTGCTCACTCCTGTGATGGGCTAGGGCCCATGAACCATGGGATGTGTAGTGTGCATATAGCAGTGTTTTCTCAATGGTTTTTCCAGTAAGGACGCCATTAAGGGTGTTTTTTTTTTTTTTTTTTCAGTCTCGTGGCACCCCAGTCTATAGCTCCGTTCACATATATGTGAATTGGATGCACTTTGAACCGCATCCAATTTGCCTGACATGTGAACCAGCAGCCTTCTCTATGGAGCCGGTTCACGTATCTGTGGGCCAGCCACGGTGCGATTTTAAAAAGTCCTGTGCATTTTTCAGGCCGCTTCAGGTACGATTTCAAGTAAAAATGTGCACCTGAACCAGTAAACAAAACCGCCACAGAATCTCTTGAGAAAACGCAGGGAAACCGGCCCTGCACAAATGTGAACTGTCCTTTTTAGACTTGATTCACATTACTGCATGTCAGGGAACATTGGCAAAATTGTGTGCATTCCTGACACAGGCTAGTGTGCTGCTGTTTAGCAGACATGCTGGGGTGTCATTTAATTCTTGTACCCCCACACATTGGCAAAAGCGGTGCCATACATACGTACGTAGACACATACGTTGGTAAATACACGTATAAACCTATAAACAAACAAACGCACACAGAGAGCCTTTTTAAACAATGCAGTACAGTACCAGCACTGCCAGGTACTGCACTGCAGGGGGAGGCGAAGAGCACACACCCGGGAAATTGCCTCCTTTTCCATTGCTTTCACTTTCCTAACCAAGTGTGATCCACATGCCTTTCTTTACCAGAATGCCGTGGCACCTTAGAGCAGTGCACATTAATGCAATTAACATGCACTGCTTATTCCAAACAAACAGAAGTGGAGGGGGGGGGGGGAGAGAAGGAGGCAGAGAAACACAGCAAGAAATTATTATTTAACGAGGAGTAAAACGTCTGACATTTCACTGCCCTTATTGGAAGATCCCCTCATTTTCCTGCCCTACTAGCAGCAGTAACCAGAACAGAAGGTGAAGGGAAAGTTTAGACACAAATGGCATTAATACTGAATAGAGGTTCTGTCCCTTACACACTCAAATAAAATAATATTGCAGTTCGGGCCAGTCTCTTCTCGCTTCCTGTGGCACCAGGAAGTGAAGAGAAATTTTCCCAATATGGGTACGGGTACTAAGAAATATTTTAACCATTTCTAACTTTTTACCACATAAATGAAAAATAAGTTGTGGTTGGAGCTGTGCTTTAATGGCCGACAGTGCAGTGGCGCTCCCTTTTTTTTTTTTTTTTTTTTTTTCTCTCTCCCCTGCACTGGATAAACATTGGTCACTGCTGGGGTATGGGGCAAAAAATTGCTTTCCATGTGTCCCATTCATATTTCAATGCAACTGTATTGTGCGGTAAGCCGCAGTAAAATGCAGACACAAAGCATTTTGTTCACAGGCCATGGAGAGGCACCGCATGTCACTGACTGCTGTACAAATAAACTGTCCACTTGCTGTAATTTTAAAATAGACAGATGCCTGCATGCCAAAATGGAGCATATAGTGAACTACATTCAAAACCACCTTCTTCCCCTTTTTTTATTTTTATATATATATATATATATATATATATATATATATATATATATATATATATATATATATATATATATATATATATATATATATATATATATATATATATATATATATATATATATATATATATATATATATTATAAAAATAAATTAATTTTTTTTTTTTTTTTTTTTTTTTTTTTTTTTTTGGTATGGTGATGAGATTACGAACTCTGATCACCAGTGACGCCAGGAATTAAAGTGATTTTAAAGGTTCAACGCTTTTTACCTGCATGAAGGTAAAAAAACCTTTTGGGTATAGCTCCCCCCACAGCCCCCCTAATACTCTGGGAATTTATCATCGCCCTCCACCTGATATATTAGTCCTATGTGTCAGACTGCAGCAGACGGTGTGGTTTATTTGCACTTCCTATTCATGTGTTGCTGGCCAGGAGCCGTGATGCACGGTTTTTGAAGGAAGATTAGGAGGTATCAGTGTTGCAGTTAGCCTACCATTAGCCCTATCCCAGGACAAGTAGTGCTTTAGCAACCCAGTACCCTTACTTTAACCTGGGCGCTAAACGTAAGGAAGTGTGTAGTCTTATATAGATACCTACTTTGCAGAAGTGTTTGGGATCCTGCTGTGTTTATTTGTATGACAATTTGTCATTTTTTTTTAAAACCAGTTTTTACTGGTGTCTGGTAAGGTATTATTCGCCTTTTGAATCAATAGTTTGTACATTTGCTTCAATAAAGTCTTTTTATCACACAATGTACCATAGTCAGTTCTCCATATACATATCTTTGCTTTGCTTTTATTACCCCCCCCCCCCCCCCCCGATACTCACCTGAGCACCCTCTTGATCCAGCGATGTGCATGAGAGATGAGCTCCTCCCGGGTCTCATTCGCTGAGACAGCAGCGGGAGCCATTGACAATCACAACCAGGGAGCCAATGAGAAGAGAGCAGGGGCGGGGCTGAGCTGCAGTGCTCTGTCTTATGGAAGCATAGGGCAGGGCTCGAGCCAGCATGCACCAGTGCCCCCAGAGCAAGCGGCTTGCTATTGGGGAAACTGGCTGAAGAGGAGGAGCCAGGAGCGACCCAAAAAGAAGAGGATCAGGGCTGTTATGTGCAAAAGTGACCTAGCTCTTTAAAAATGGAGAATTGGCTTTAGATATACTTTAGCCACTTGCCGACCGCCCACCGTCGATTGACGGTGGCAGAATGGCACTCTTGCGCGAATAGCCATAGCTGTATGGCGGGTGCTTTAAGGAGTATAGGGCGCACACGATGTAGGAGCCCGTGCGTGTAGCTGCCCGTCTTGATGGCCGTGATTTGCTCCTGAGAAGGAAAGAACTGAGATCTGTCAATGTAAACAGACCGATCTCCGTTCTGTCAGGGGTGAGGAGAGCGATCTTTTGTTCCTACTGCTTAGGAAAAACAATCGGTCTCCTCAACCAGGCAGTCCCATCCCCCCAAAGTTAGAAACACTCCCTAGGACACACATTTAACCCCTTGATCGCCCCCTAGTGTTAACCCCTGCCAGTGACATTTATACAGTAATCAATGGCTATTTATAGTTCTGATCGCTGTATAAATGTCAGTGGTCCCAAAATAGTGTGAAAAGTGTCTGATCTGTCTGCCTCAATGTCGCTGTCCCAATAAAAATCGCAGATCGCCGCCATTACTAGTAAAAAAAAAAAAAAAAAATTATAAAAATGCTATAACTATATCCCCCATTTTGTAGACGCTATAACGTTTGTGCAAACCAATCAATACACGCTTATTGTGATTTTGGTAAAAAAAAAAAAAAAAAAAAATATGTAGAAGAATATATCGGCCTAAACTGAGGAAGAAATTTAGTGTTTGTGTGTGTGTGTGTGTTTATATATTTTTTGGGGATAATTTTTATAGCAACAAAGTAAAATATATATTGCGTTTTTTTTTTTTTTTTTTTTTTTTTTTTTTTTTTTTTTTCCAAATTAGTCTTTTTTTTTTTTTTTTTTTTTTTTTTTTTTTAGCGCAAAACATAAAAACCACAGTGGTGATCAAATACCACCAAAAGAAAGCTCTATTTGTGGGGGGAAAAAGGAAACAAATTTTGTTTGGGTACAGCATCGCACAACTGTGCAATTGTCAGTTAAAGCAACGCAGTGCTGTATTGCAAAAAATGGCCCAGTCAGGAAAGGGATAAATTCTTCTGGGGCTGAAGTGGTTAATATTTTACATGAAATGGTTAAAGGTTTTCAGGTTTATTGCTCATTGTTTCTGAATAAATGCATTTTATTGGCTAAAAAACATACACATTTTTTAATTAGTTTTCACAATTAAAAACTCTGAATAATACACAGCCCCTAGGACTCCTGGGGGACATTTATCTGCTTCTCATAAAATGGGCATGACAAACTGGTATGAAGGAATGGGCATACTTCAGTGAATGTTGCGTGATGCCTTTTTATTGTGGACCCTTATTTTTTTACACATTTTGGCCCTATTTTTAGAATGTGTAGAAATTGTAGCAGGAAACAAAAAGAAAAGCCTTTAACCACTTCAATACCAGTACTTATATACCTTCCTGCCCAGGCCAATTTTCAGCTTTCAGAGCTGTCGCACTTTGAATGACAATTGCGCGGTCATGGTACACTGTACCCAAACAAAATTTTTATCATTTTGTTCCCACAAATAGAGCTTTCTTTTGGTGGTATTTGATCACCTCTGATGTCTGTCAGATGCGAGTAAGGAAAGGCCGATCAATGGCTCTTCCAGTTTACATTGTGATCAGCCGTGATTAGACACGGCTGATCACGTGGTAAAGCGCCTCCGTCGGAGGCTCTTTATCGAGATCGGTGTAGAGCTGTGTCAGACTGACACACTGCACCACCGATTGCCGCGATTTGCGGTGGCTGTTATCCTGCAGGATGTCATATGACGCCCAGTCAGGATAACTGAACCACCGGCCGTCATTCTGCTATAGGCCGGGCGGGAAGTGGTTAAGGTCACCATACAATGGGGATCAGCAACTAGTAGATCGTGGACAAGAGACTGGTAGATCACATTCTGGGCTTGCTGACCCGCCATTCCAGAGCATCAAAGTGCAATGCAGAGGGACTACTTAAAAAGTTGGAGCTGTAGTAAGGAGCAAGAGCCGCACAAGCAGATGCCTCCTCTGTAGTGTTGGCAGTGGTGCCAGCAGCAGGAAAGAGATCTTCAGGTCAGTGTGAAGCAATACACTGGGCATATTAGTATAGGGCTGCTTTCACACTGATGTGCTGCGGTTGACCCACACCGTGTGCTCAGTGCAGTGTACCTGCAGCTTTCCTGCGGGCTTGCTTCGTTTAGCCATAGACTTCCATCGCATCCTGCAGGTTTGGTGCATTTTATGAATCCAGAAGTTTTGGTGCACTTTCAGAAATTGCACACCACCTGCAGGATATAATCAAAGTCTATGTGGCAAAGTGCAGCTAACCCAGGAAAGTTGCAGATGCACTGTGCTGCACCCACGGGGCAGGTAAGCTGCAGCACATTAGTGTGAAAGCAGCCTTATCGGGGGCTCAGAACTGTAAGGGTTCATTTATATTTGCAGTTTGGGGGTTGGTAAATCCCCATAGTTAAGATGTGTTTTTACCACCCCAGCCCCAACTCACCCCCTTTAGCTTTAGTGGCCAGGGGTGTACACATGCCGCAGCAGGCGTTCTACTTCCTGTCATGGTTGGTGGGTGAAGCACCTGCCAAGAATGAGCCATTCAAATGAATGAGGCCACTCTGCTGTACTGTACAAGGTTGCAGGGCACTTGCAAACAAGGGGTTCAAGCAGGTAGCGTTGTTGCTTTCTCACCACCTCCTTGAACTCCACAGAAGCATGCAGTTACAGGGTGCTTGCAGAGTGGTCCTATTTACTTGAATTGGTCGCAATTGGCAGGCGGTAGCACCCACCAAAAGCAACAGGGCCTAATTCCTTCTGGGGCATGTGTACACTTTTTGGCTGCTGCCTCAGCAGCTAAAGGGGGGGTAGGGATTGGGGGCAATAAAACCACAGGGTTTTAACACCCCCCAAACTTGTACGTGAACGAGCCATAAGGGTGCCACTGCCAAATCCAATTAAGAGCTCATTCACAAGTACATCAGACAGTGCTGCTCCTCTGTAAATCAATCCCAGTGTGTTTGACAGGTGGTGAGGAGGCGATATGTTGCCCCCTCACCGCCTGATTTAAACCCATGATTGTCATGCGATGAATGCAATTTGTGACATGGTAATACAGCAATTGGAGGTTTAAATTGGGTGTGAGGAGGCGACACTGTGCTTGGTGATATTTGACTTTTCCCATGTTCAGGTAGATTGCCACCTCTTTAACCACTTGCTGACCGCCGCACGCTGATGTATGTCCAAAGTTTGGCGGCGGATATCGTTATGGCAGCAGCTAGCTGCCATAACCCCGGTATCCCCGTTTTCGTGAGGCGGTCGGCGTTCAGATAAAAGTGGTCTCTGCGGCGGATTTGCATTTTACTGTAAATATGAGATCTGAGGTCTTTTTGACCCCAGATCTCATATTTAAGAGGTCCTGTCATGCTTTTTTCTATTACAAGGGATGTTTACATTCCTTGTAATAGGAATAAGAGTGACACAATTATTATTATTATTATTATTATTATTATTATTATTATTATTATTATTATTATTTTTTTTTTTTAAACCGTGTAAAAATAAATAAAATCATGTAAAATAAAAATAAATAAAAAAACAAAAAAACAAAAAACCCCGTCCCGACGAGCTTTTGCGCGCAGAAGCGAACGCGTACGAAAACGGTGGTCAAACCACACATGTGAGGTATCGCCGCGACCAATAGTGAGAGCAATATTTCTAGCCCTAGACCTCCTCTGTAACGCAAAACATGCAACCTGTAGAATTTTTTAAACGTTGCCTATGGAGATTTTTGAGGGTAAAAGTTTGACGCCATTCCACGAGTGGGCACAATTTTGAAGCGTGACATGTTGGGTATCAATTTACTTGGCGTAACATTATATTTCACAGTATAAAAAAAAATTGGGCTAACTTTACTGTTGTCTTATTTTTTTTTTTTTATTCAAAAAAGTGAATTTTTTCCCAAAAAAAGTGTACTTATAAGACCGCTGCGCAAATACGGTGCAAAAAAAAGTATTGCATTGACTGCCATTTTATTCTCTAAGGTGTTAGAAAAAAAAACAATATATAATGTTTGGGGGTTCTAAGTAATTTTCTAGCAAAAAAAAAAAGTAAACGCCTAAAATCCAAAATGAGGCTGGTCCTTAAGTGGTTAAGATTGCCTACCCCTGCTATACAAGGTACGATCTCTGTACAGTCAACATTTGATCTACCAAAATGGTATAATATGAGGACCTGCCTAAACTATCCAATCAGGCAAGCCCTTGCGCTACATGCTTGTTGGTAGATCTAGAGGTGGTCGTAGCGTGTGGAATGAGCTTCATTGTACAATTTTTCTTACAGATCTGTATGTTACCTCAGGTACCTACACTAGAGACCCATATTCTCAGGGACTGCAGAATCCTAATCCTGTAAATCCTCTATCTGATCATAGATACTAGGGGGCATACAAATGTGGACTTCGCCGCCAGCCAGGGCTAAGATAGGTAGCCCTGTGTGATCACTGCTTCCTAGATAAGTCTGAGCTGCCACCGTCGGAAGGTAGCTTGCAGAAATGAGTTGTCTCTAAATAAGAACGGAACACCTTCATCTTAAAGCAGAACTAAAGTCCTGCTTTCAAAAACGTCCAACAGGCATGCAATGTCTCTTCTGCAATAAAATAAACCTACCTGCTTGCAGTCTTCTTTGGAATGTACACTGAGCTGTGAAAGTGCAGCTCCGTTTACATTTCGGCACAGTGCACTCCCGCGCATGCGCAGCAGTGACCTCATCTTGTGCTGACCAATGAAAACTGCTGCAGCCCGACACCTGAAAGAAGCCGGGTAGAAGATGCCAGCCAGAGTTTAGCTCTGCTTTAGGCCAATGGGCATACAGTGGGTATAGAAAAGCATTGCCCCCTTTTTTAAAATCACTTTTTGTTGCTTTGCAGCCTGAAATGAAGACAGTTTTGGTTTTATCCAGCTGTATTTACTTATAACATCCAAGTGAAAGATATAACACCAACATGTCTGGAAAAAAAAAATCAAAAACCAAATCACTGAGTTGGAAAACGGATCACCTCCCTCCTAAAAATGACTTATAAACTCAATCAGGTGTAGCTAATCATCTTCTCAATGGCACACAAAGCCATTTGACTTTCAACTGATCAGCTTTGGTAATTTTGATTAGCTCAGCATGAAAAGAGCTTTCCTGGAGCATTTAAGTCTTTGGTAGTGCAACTGAACCAAACCAACTATGAGTGGCAAGGCACTGTCACAGGGATCTCCAGGATAAACTTGTGGACAGGCACAAGTCAGGAGATGAATACACAAACATTTCAAAGGCTTTATCACTGCCTAGAAGCACAGTGAATTCTATTATTAAGAAGTGGAAGGTATTTGGTACAACACAGACCCTCTCTGGATCAGACTGTCGCTCCAAACTGGATGAAAGAGCCAGGAGAAGACGAGCGGCTATCAAGAGGTCTACAGGAACACAAGCAGCTGTAGGAATTTATCAGAGAGTTGTCATTGTGTGCATGTGACAATAATATCAAAAATGTGGCTTGTATTGGAGGGATGCAAGAGAAAAGCCACCACGCAAGACAGACCACATGCAGTCACCACTGAGCTTTGCCAAAATGCACCTTAAAGATTCTGAGGCCACATGGAAAATGGTGTTCTGGTCTGATGAGACTAAAATTGAATTATTTGGCCTCAACACCAAACGATATGTCTGGCATAAATCCAATACAGATTGCCATTCTAATAACACTATTCCTACAGTAAAGAATGGAGGTGATAATATCCTGTTTTGGGGGGTATTTCTCTGCAGCAGGGACTGGAGCACTTGTCAGGATAGAAGGAAAAATGGATGGGGAAAAATGCCATCAAATTCATGTTGAAAATTTGCTTTCCAGAAAGTTGTCCAATGAGAAGGTTTACCTTCCAACATGCCAATGACCCAAAGCACACAGCAAAAATGACCACATGGTGGTTGAAGGAGAATGTACTTGCGTGGCCTTGTCAGAGCCCAGACTTAACGTCCATTAAAGATCACCATCAAATTTAACTGAATTTGAACAGTTCTGCAAAGAAGAATGGGCAAATATTGCAAAGTCTAGATGTGCAAAGTTAGTAGAGACATATCCCAACAGACTAAAGGCTGTAATTTAAAGCAAAAGGTGATTCAATAAAGTGCTGACACAAGGGGGTGATCCTTTTTCCAACTCGGTGATTCTGCTTTTTTGAATTTGCTTTTTGTCTCTTTTTTTTCTGACATGTTGATGTTATATCTTTCACTTTGATGTTAAAAGATGCACTAAATACAGCTGAATAAAAGACCGAATGTGTCTTCTTTTCAGGCTGCAAAGCAACAAAATGTTTTTATATTATGGGGGGGGGGGGGGGCGGGGTGATTCTTTTCTTTGCCCACTGTATATATCAGGATTTGACACATTTGATTTGAATTTAGGAACAAGCTAAAAGTTAGGAGCCAATTTTGTGTTTGTTTTTTAACAAGGCTTTATTTTCTGCGATGGAGGTGACAGATCTTGAATTTGCACATGGAGGGCACTGGGTGGGATGTCTTTCTCACTGGGTGGTTTTGGGACTCTCGGTGTGGGGATTAGACACTTGAGGTAGTTGGGGCTGGAGTTTTTGTTGCGGCTTGCTGTGTGGGCTGGATTCTGCTCGCCTCCCTGTGTGGGAAGGGGCAGGCCACAGTGAACACAGATTGGCTGGTGCCGAGTGAGAGGGGAGCCTTTCCGCAAAGCAGCAGTGTATCTGCTGGGGGAGGGAGCGGAGGGTGCAGGGGGTGCCAGTGTGTGCAGGGAAAGAAACTTTACCTTTGCTGTAAGCAGCAGACCTGGAGGTTGTGTTTTTTTTTTTTTTTTTTTTTTTTTTTTTTGTTGTTTTTTGCTGCACGGCGCTGCATGTCGCCATGGCAACCTGGCACCTGGGGTTTGTTGAGCCCCTGATGTATGTGATATAAACAATTGCTATAGGTTGGTCTATACATAACCAGCCCAACAGAACTTTGGGTGCACATTTCCCCTGTATGTACTACAATTGCTTGGGGTTCAGCTTCAATTAGAATGAGGTTTCCTTCACAAGTTCTGTTTCATAACTGATTTTTCTCCTGAAGGAAACATTTTTAGGCTGACCCCTGGAAGTCCAGAGTAATGTTCTGTTAAAATGAAAATAAAGTTAGACATGAAAATAAGATGCGTTTTTTTAACAGCATATATTTCCTTTAGTCTGTACAAGAAATTTCAAAGCATACAGTTTTCGCTCTCACAATTTTTCTGGTACACTTTTCTTAACTATTGCGCTTTTTGCTTTTCACGGTTTCAAGAAAAGGAATGTTTTCCAATAATGTAACCAGTAATGAAAACCAAAATGTCATATTTGATTTGTTTATATTATGAACACCAGATGGCGACAAAGTCCTCCACAAATGCATCCTCTGGTTTACTGTTCGCTGCACTCGCTAAGAAAATCCTTCACTGCAGAGGAACTTGTGGAATGTTTGGATTTACCCACCTAAGCCTATTCATTACAGAACTTTAGAGAGAGTCCAAGCATGTCCTTAATTATCTTTCCAGTTTTTCAAAACATCCTTCTTTTTTCTTTATATCCAACTGTGGAGCTCCTCCTTGCCTCACCCAGTGTCAAAGCTATGGCTTAATACAGTCCTGCTCAAAAGTTTGCATACTCTGGCAGAAATTGTGAATTGTTGGCATTAATATTGAAAATATGACTGATCATGCCAAAAAACTGTCTCTTATTTAACCACTTCAGCCCTGGAAGATTTGGCTGCTGAAAGACCAGGCCATTTTTAGCAATTCGGCACTGCGTCCCTTTAAGTGACAATTGCGCGGTCGTGCAACACTGCACGAAAACAAATTGTATGCCCCCCCCCCATAAATAGAGCTTTCTTTTGGTGGTTCTTGATCGCCTCCTGCGGTTTTTATTTTTTGTGATGTAAACAAAACAAAGCGTCAATTTTGAAAAAACGCAATATTTTGTACTTTTTTCTATAATGCCCCCCTTTTGCTTTAAAAAAAAAAAAAATAATAATTATCAGTTTAGGCCGATATGTATTCTTCTACATATTTTTGTTAATATATGCTTATTGCGATTTTTTTTTTTTTTTTTTTTTTTTTTTTTTTTTTTTTTTTTTTTTTTTTTTTTTTTATTGGTTTGCACAAAAGTTATAGCGTCTACAAATAGGGGATAGATTGGCATATTTTTTTTTTTTTTTTTTTTTATACTAGTAATGGCGGTGATCCGAGGTGGGTTTTTTTTTTTGTTTTTTTTTTTTGACACATTTTTGGGACCAATGGCATTTATACAGCGATCAGTGCTATAAAAATGCACTGATTACTGTAAAAATGTCACTGGCAGGGAAGGGGTTAACTGTGTTCCCTGCTACGTGTTTCTAACTGAAGGGGGACAGGTGACTTACTAGAGGAAGTGAAGGATCGTGGGTCCTAGCTAATAGGAACACACGATCTGTCACTCCTCTCAGAACAGGGATTTGTGTGTTTATATATACACACACACTTCCCTGTTCTGCCTCTCCTGCTTGCGATTTGCTTGTGGCCGGTGGTTATCGCGACAGTCAGCCACATGCATAGTCACCCCCCGCAGTGCAGCGGACGCCTGCTATCTCGATCCCACGAGCCGACGTATAGCTACGACGGTTCGCGAGATTGCGCCGACTTGCTGCAGTAAAATGACGGCGGCTGGTCCGCAAGCGGTTAAGGATGGCAATCACATGAAGCCATTTATTATCACACAGTTTTTTTTGGATCCTTTTTAAAGCATAATACCAGAAATCACCCAAATTGGTATAGACACAGAAGGTGGCACGCACAGGTTAAAATGGCAATTAAAGGTTAATTTTCCACATTTTGTAGCTTTTTTTTTTTTTAATTCCAATTAGTATCTGTGTATAAATAGTCAGTGGAGTTTGTTAGCTCTCACATTTATGCACAAGGAGGTAGAAAAGAACAGTCAAAAGACCTGCGTAACAAGGTAATGAAATTTTACAAAGATGGAAAAGGATATAAAAAGATATTCAAGTGAGGCATATCAAGGTAGTGTTGGGCATATTGTAACCAGGCTTTTTTTTTTTTTTTTTTTTTTTTTTTTTTTTTTGGAACTTGTACAGTAAAGGCTTCAGTCTGGCAACTTGACCATGCAGCTCCTTTTTTTTTATTTTATTATAAAGTATCATCATATTGTGTTCCTTAAAAACAACCTCACTATCTTTTTCCAGAGCAGCCTGTATTTCTCCTGAGGTTACCTGTGGGTTTTTCATTGTATCCCAATCAGTTCCTGTGGCAGTTGTGGCTGAAATCTTTTCTTGATCTACCTGACCTTGGCTTGGTATCAAGAAATCCCCAAATTTTCCACTTCTTAAGTGATCGAACAGTACTGACTGACATATTCAAGGCTTTGGATATCTATTTATATCCTTTTCCATCTTTGTAAAGTTTCATTACCTTGTTACGCAGGTCTTTTGACTGTTCTTTTTTACCTTCTCATGGTTCAGTGTCTAGCCTGCTTAGTGCATCCATGTGAGCGCTAACAAACTCCATTGACTATTTATACACAGACACTAATTGTGATTTAAAATGCCACAAATGTGGAAAATAAACCATTTTTTATAATTGCCATTTTAACCTGTGTGTGCCACTTTCTGTGTTTGTACCAAGGCCAAACATTCCAGGGTATGTAAACTTTTGATCAGGACCAGTTGGGTGATTTCTGTTATGATTTAAAAAGGATACAAAAACTATGTGATAATAAATGGCTTCATGTGATTGCTATCCTTGCCAAAAAAACTTCTTAAAAAAAAAAAAAAAAAAAAAATCAGTCATATTTTCAATATTGATGCCAAAATTTCACAATTTCTGCCAGGGTATGCAAACTTTTGAGCACAACCGTATATGATGTGTTTTTTTTTTTTTCTTCTGACTTTTCTGATCTGTGCATTTTCTCCAGGTTGGTGTCCTAGTAACCTTTTTGCTACAATTTTAGCATAGCAGCTAGGCAATCAGTAGTTCCACAGAGAGGTCAACCACTGTTGAGGGACACCTGAACAATTAACCTCTTCATGCCTTTTACTGGTAGCCCTTTAAGTGGGTTTTATGGGAGGCGGTGCTACTTTTCTATTAAGAGACTACTGTGGTTTGCTCCCACAGTTACTTTATTTGGAACCCCTTCTTCCTGACTCCCATTCAGAAGCCATGACAGAGAGCTGCTGGTGACATCCTCAAGGCACTATGGAAAAATATGTGCAGCTGCTGGGCATTAAATGTAAAATGTATTACTTGTTCTTCCAGGTGCACTATGTGTTCAAAACCTGTGGACACCTGACCATCACACATATCTATATGGCCAAAATTATGTGGATACTCCTCCCAGATAAGGTGTTTTTTTTTTTTTTTTTTTTTTTTTTTTTTCAGTAAATTGTACTGTTAATGCTACAGCATACAAAGACCTTTTAGACAATTGTGCACTTCCAGCATTGTGGCAACAGTTTGGAAAGGCCCTTATATTCAAAGTCAGGCCACTGACATTGTTTGATAGGTTGGGGGAAAATAAATTTGAGGCCTACACAGCTGAACTTAAAGTAGAACTAAGGGCAAAACCTTCTTCTTTTTCCTTTTTTTTTTTTTTTTTTCTTTTTCGTTTTGGATAGAATAAGGGAGGGTTATTTTTTGTTTCGTTTTTGTTGCCATCTGTGTCCCATAGCCAAACAGGAAGTGAGAGGAGATCCCTGCAAATTAAGGGAATTTCTTGGGGACCCAAAGGTCACCAGAACTAGTGTCCCCATTGGAAGATGTCCCCTCTATTACATTTCTGAGGACAACCCAAAATTTGGGGTTTTCCTTTACTTTCAATGATAATGGTACACAGGACAAATAACTGGAGGATCAGATTTTAGTACAGTGTAAATAACATATAGATTGACCCCAGACAGACCACTACTTTCTTTTACCTGCATCACATTCCTAGCAAAGATTTATACAGTACAGCAAATATGAGTATTTGGGACTTTTCATTTGCCACTTTCATGAGTGTGTATATATATAATATATATATAATTTCATATACAGATAACATTAAAAATGTCTTAAAACATAGGGGTTGATTTACTGAAACTGGAGAGTGCAAAATCTGGTGCAGCTGTACATGGTAGCCAATCGGCTTCTATCTTCAGCTTGTTTAACCAGTTGCCGACCGCCGCACAACAATGTACGTCGGCACAATAGCACGGGCAGGCATAAGGACTTATATAGAAGTCCTTGCCTTCGGCTTCTGTCCAGGAGTGATCAGACGTGAGGGGGAGGCCAGCCATTCCCCCCCCCCCTCGCGATTGCTCCCAGCCAATGAATAGTAAACAGAGGCAGAGGAAATTATGTCATCTCTCCTCGGCTCTGTATTTTCCGTTCGCCGGCGCCAAAGAGAGAAGACATCCGAGTGAGTGGACAACACACACACACACACACACACACACACACACTAGAACACGCCAGGCATACATTACACCCCCCCCCCCCCGGTCACACTGACACCAAGCAGGTTTTTTTTTTTTTTTCTGATTACTGCATTGGTGTCAGTTTGTGACTGTTAGTGTGGTAGGGCAGTTAGTGTTAGCCCCCTTTAGGTCTAGGGTACCCCCCTAACCCCCACTAATAAAGTTTTAACCCCTTGATCACCCCCCGTCGCCAGTGTCACTAAGCGATCATTTTTCTGATCGCTGTATTAGTGTCACTGGTGACGCTAGTTAGGGAGGTAAATATATAGGTTCGCTGTCAACGTTTTATAGCGTCAGGGACCCCCATATACTACCTAATAAAGGTTTAAAACCCCTTGATTGCCCCCTAGTTAACACTTTCACCAGTGATCACCGTGTAACTGTTACGGGTGACACTGGTTAGTTAGTTTATTTTTTTATAGTGTCAGGGCACCCGCCGTTTATTACCGAATAAAGGTTTAGCCCCCTGATCGCCCGGCGGTGATATAACTTAGGTTTTAGGGTCTGCGTTGCCCCAGGCAGCGTCAGGTTAGTGCCAGTAGCGCTAACACCCACGCACGCACCGTACTCTTCCCTTATTGGTATAGTATCTGAACGGATCAATATCTGATCCGATGTGCGCCCACAGCAGTTTAGGGTTCCCAAAAACGCACTGTTAGTGGGATCAGCCCAGATACCTGCTAGCACCTGCGTTTTGCCCCTCTGCCCAGCCCACCCAAGTGCAGTATCGATCGATCACTGTCACTTACAAAACACTAAACGCATAACTGCAGCGTTCGCAGAGTCAGGCCTGATCCCTGCAATCGCTAACCGTTTTTTTTGGTAGCGTTTTGGTGAACTGGCAAGCACCAGCGGCCTAGTACACCCCGGCCATAGTCAAACCAGCACTGCAGTAACACTTGGTGACGTGGCGAGTCCCATAAGTGCAGTTCAAGCTGGTGAGGTGGCAAGCACAAGTAGTGTCCCGCTGCCACCAAGAAGAAGACAAACACAGGCCCGTCGTGCCCATAGTGCCCTTCCTGCTGCATTCGCCAATCCTAATTGGGAACCCACCATTTCTGCAGCACCTGTACTTCCCCCATTCACATCCCCAACCAAATGCAGTCGGCTGCATAAGAGGCATTTTCTTTGTCGTCCCGAGTACCCCTACCCAACGAACCCCCCCAAAAAAAAAAGATGTCATGTCTGCAGCAAGCGCGGATATAGGCAAGACACCCGCTATTATTTTCCCTTTTGTCCTGACAATCCTGGTCTTTGCATTGGTGAATGTTTTGAACGCTACCATACACTAGTTGACTATTAGTGTAGGGTACAGCATTGCACAGACTAGGCACACTTTCACAGGGTCTCCCAAGATGCCATCGCATTTTGAGAGACCCGAACCTGGAACGGGTTACAGTTACAAAAGTTACAGGTGATATATGCCTAAGAATGGGGGCAGCAGGGGTGGAGGAGCGATTTGCTCGCACCTTTTGCGGGAGGATGCCCCCCTGCTTCGGCATATATAAATGGTGCATGTATGCCCATCATTAGAAGTGGGTGGATGAAGGGAGGTATTCTAATGGTGGGCATACCCACCGATCAATCTCTTTTTTTCGTTCAGCCCACAGGCTGCATGAAAAAAAAAAAAAAAAGATTACAATATATGCCCAACAAGGACCAGCAACGTACTGGTATGTTGCTGGACTTTGAGTGGTTATACCAGAATGATGCCTGCAGGTTTAGGTATCATCTTGGTATCATTCTTTTCAGCCAGCGGTTGGCTTTCATGTAAAAGCAATCCTAGGGGCTAATTAGCCTCTAGACTGCTTTTACAAGCAGTGGGAGGGAATGCCCCCCCCCCCCCCACCGTCCTTCATATTTTTCTCCTGGCTCTCCTGTCCCAACAGGGAACCTGAGAATGCAGCCGGTGATTCAGCCAGATGACCATAGAGCTGATCAGAGACCAGAGTGGCTCCAAACATCTCTATGGCCTAAGAAACCGGAAGCTACAAGTATTTCATGACTTAGATTTTGCCGGATGTAAACAGCGCCATTGGGAAATTGGGAAGGCATTTTATCACACCAATCTTGGTGTGGTCAGATGCTTTGAGGGCAGAGGAGAGATCTAGGGTCTAATAGACCCTCATTTTTTCAAAAAGGAGTACCTGTCACTACCTATTGCTATCATAGGGGATATTTACATTCCCTGAGATAACAATAAAAATGATTAAAAAAAAATGAAAGGAACAGTTTAAAAATAAGATAAAAAAGCAAAAAAAAAAAAAAACAAAAAACACCCCTGTCCCCCCCTGCTCTCGCGCAAAGGCGAACGCAAGCGTCGGTCTGGCGTCAAATGTAAACAGCAATTGCACCATGCATGTGAGGTATCACCGCGAAGGTCAGATCGAGGGCAGTAATTTTAGCAGTAGACCTCCTCTGTAAATCTAAAGTGGTAACCTGTAAAGGCTTTTTAAAGGCTTTTAAAAATGTATTTAGTTTGTCACCACTGCACGTTTGTGCACAATTTTAAAGCATGTCATGGTTGGTATCTATGTACTCGGCCTAAGATCATCTTTTTTATCTCATCAAACATTTGGGCAATATAGTGTGTTTTAGTGCATTAAAATTTTAAAAAGTGTATTTTTTCCCCAAAAAATCCGTTTGAAAAATCGCTGCGCAAATACTGCGTGAAAAAAAAAAAAAAAACACCCACCATTTTAATCTGTAGGGCATTTGCTTTAAAAAAATATATGTTTTGGGGGCTCAAAGTAATTTTCTTGCAAAAAAAAAATAATTTTTTCATGTAAACAAAAAGTGTCAGAAAGGGCTTTGTCTTCAAGTGGTTAGAGTGGGTGATGTGTGACATAAGCTTCTAAATGTTGTGCATAAAGTGCCAGGACAGTTCAAAACCCCCCTAAATGACCCCATTTTGGAAAATAGACACCCCAAGCTATTTGCTGAGAGGCATGTCGAGTCCATGGAATATTTTATATTGTGACACAAGTTGCGGGAAAGACAAAATTTTTTTTTTTTTTTTTTTTTTGCACTAAGTTGTCACTAAATGATATATTGCTCAAACATGCCATGGGAATATGTGAAATTACACCCCAAAATACATTCTGTTGCTTCTCCTGAGTACGGGGATACCACATGGGTGACAGTCAGGAGGAGTAGAGGGGGAAGTGCCAGAGAGGCCGATCCAGGACTGGAGCATCCCAATAAGTACGCTCCATTGAGTGACATTGGTGAAACCAGTCAGGGACCAGCACTGCTGGAGATGAGGGACTCTCCTAGCTGCCAGGGGAAGAACTCCTCCAGTGAGAGTGGGGAAAGGAAAGACAGATTCTGGTGGTAGGGGACTCAATTCTTAGGACAGAGAGGGCAATCTGTAACCAAGACCTGAAGCGCCAAACAGTATGTTGTCTACCGGGCGCTCGGGTTTGGCACATCACGGATCTTGTGGACAGATTACTGGGAGAGGTTGGGGAAGACCCGGCTGTCATGGTGCACGTTGGCACCAATGACAAAGTCAGAGGCAGCTGGAGTGTCCTAAAGAACGATTTTAGGGACTTAGGAGCTAAATTGAGGAAAAGGACCTCCAAGGTAGTGTTCTCAGGAATACTACCGGTACATCGAGCCACACCAGAAAGGCAGAGGGAGATTAGGGAAGTAAACAAGTGGCTGAAGAGCTGGTGTAGTAAGGAGGGGTTTGGGTTCCTGGAGGACTGGGCCGACTTCTCAGTCAGTAACCGGTACTATAGAAGGGACGGACTGCACCTAAATGAGGAGGGTGCAGATCTGCTGGGAATGAAGATGGCCAAAAAGTTAGAGGGGTTTTTAAACTAGGCGATGGGGGGGAGGGTCCAGAGACAGTGATAGCCAGCGCGGAAGATATTCCAGAGGGTAGTATTGGGGGCATTAGTGGTAGGTTAACCAAAGCACAAAAACACAAGGTGAGTATAGTAGCAAGTCCTAGTTGCAATCTTGAAACACCCAATACGAGGACAATATGCGACCGGTCTAAACTATGTGGCATGTTCACTAATGCCAGGAGCATGGCGGACAAGATGGGTGAACTAGAGATACTGTTGTACAAGGAGGATTTGGATTTTGTGGGAATTTCAGAGACCTGGTTCAACAGCTCTCATGATTGGCTGGCAAACATTCAAGGGTATACCCTATACCGCAAGGATAGAGAGGGTAAAAAAGGGGGAGGGGTATGCCTATATATCAAGAATAATGTACAAGTGAATGTGAGAGATGACATCACTGAGGGGGCTAGGGAGGAGGTGGAATCTTTATGGGTAGAGCTCCAAAGGGATGAAGCTAAGGGGAAAATAATACTGGGAGTATGCTATAGGCCCCCTAACCTGAGGGAGGAAGTGGAGACGGATCTCCTATCACAAATTGGATTAGCAGCAAGGATGGGAAGTGTTATCATAATGGGGGATTTTAATTATCCAGACATAGACTGGGCGGAGGGAACCGCGCATTCATTTAAGGCTCGCCAGTTCCTTAATGTCTTGCAGGACAATTTTATGGGTCAGATGGTAGACGCACCAACTAGAAATAAAACATTACTGGATCTACTGATTACCAACAATACAGACCTGATCACAGATGTGGAAATACGGGGCAATTTAGGTAACAGCGATCACAGGTCAATTAGTTTCAGTATAAATCACACAAATAGGAAACATGAAAGGAACACAAAGACACTGAATTTCAAAAGAGTCAACTTCCCTAAACTACAAACCTTGCTAAAAGGCATAAATTGGGATAAAATATTAGGAACAAAGAATACGGAGGAGAGATGGGTTTGCTTTAAGAGCATATTAAATAAGGGCATTAGCCAATGTATCCCATTGGGTAATAAATTTAAAAGAGCGAACAAACATCCTGGATGGCTTAACTCCAGTGTAAAAATGCATATAAAAGCAAAGGAGAAGGCCTTCAAAAAATACAAGGTTGAGGGATCATCCTCAGCATTCAGACTTTATAAAGAATGCAATAAGAAATGTAAGGGTGCAATTAGGACGGCTAAGATAGAACATGAAAGACACATAGCGGAGGAGAGCAAAAAAAATCCCAAGAAATTCTTTAAGTATGTAAACAGTAAAAAAGGGAGGACAGACCATATTGGCCCCATAAAGAATGAGGAAGGACATCTGGTTACAAAGGATGGGGAGATGGCAAAGGTATTGAATTCTTCTCCTCAGTCTTCACGAGTGAATCGGGGGGCTTCAGTAACCAAAACTGCAGTGTTTATCCTCATGACACAACACAGGAAGCACCTACATGGTTAACAGAGGACGGAATTAAAATTAGACTTGAGAATCTTAACATTAATAAATCACCGGGACCAGATTGCTTGCATCCGAGGGTACTTAGGGAACTCAGTCAGGTGATTGCCAGACCGTTGTTCCTAATATTTACAGACAGTCTATTGACTGGAATGGTACCAGCTGATTGGAGAAAAGCCAATGTAGCACCAATATTTAAAAAGGGCCCAAAAAACATCCCTGGGAATTACAGACCAGTTAGCCTAACATCAATAGTATGTAAACTCTTGGAGGGGATGATAAGGGACTATATACAAGATTTTAGTAATAAGAATGATATCGTTAGCAGTAATCAGCATGGATTCATGAAGAATCGTTCTTGCCAAATCAATCTATTAACCTTCTATGAGGAGGTGAGTTGCCATCTAGATAAAGGAAGGCCCGTAGACGTGGTGTATCTGGATTTTGCAAAAGCATTTGACACAGTTCCCCATAAACGTTTACTGTACAAAATAAGGTGCGTTGGCATGGACCATAGGGTCAGTACATGGATTGAAAACTGGCTACAAGGGCGTGTTCAGAGGGTGGTGATAAATGGGGAGTACTCAGAATGGTCAGGGGTGGGTAGTGGGGTTCCCCAGGGTTCTGTGCTGGGACCAATCCTATTTAATTTGTTCATAAACGACCTGGAGGATGGGATAAACAGTTCAATCTCTGTATTTGCAGACGATACTAAGCTAAGCAGGGCAATAACTTCTCCGCAGGATGTAGAAATTTTGCAAAAAGACCTGAACAAATTAATGGGGTGGGCGACTACATGGCAAATGAGGTTCAATGTAGAAAAATTTAAAATAATGCATTTGGGTGGCAAAAATATGAATGCAATCTATACACTGGGGGGAGAACCTCTGGGGGAATCTAGGATGGAAAAGGACCTGGGGGTCCTAGTAGATGATAGGCTCAGCAATGGCATGCAATGCCAAGCTGCTGCTAATAAAGCAAACAGAATATTGGCATGCATTAAAAGGGGGATCAACTCCAGAGATAAAACGATAATTCTCCCGCTCTACAAGACTCTGGTCCAGCCGCACCTGGAGTATGCTGTCCAGTTCTGGGCACCAGTCCTCAGGAGGGATGTACTGGAAATGGAGCAAGTACAAAGAAGGGCAACAAAGCTAATAAAGGGTCTGGAGGATCTTAGTTATGAGGAAAGGTTGCGAGCACTGAACTTATTCTCTCTGGAGAAGAGACGCTTGAGAGGGGATATGATTTCAATTTACAAATACTGTACTGGTGACCCCACAATAGGGATAAAACTTTTTCGCAGAAGATAGTTTAATAAGACTCGTGGCCACTCATTACAATTAGAAGAAAAGAGGTTTAACCTTAAACTACGTAGAGGGTTCTTTACTGTAAGAGCGGCAAGGATGTGGAATTCCCTTCCACAGGCGGTGGTCTCAGCGGGGAGCATTGATAGCTTCAAGAAACTATTAGATAATCACCTGAATGACCGCAACATACAGGGATATGTAATGTAATACTGACACATAATCACACACATAGGTTGGACTTGATGGACTTGTGTCTTTTTTCAACCTCACCTACTATGTAACATGTGTGAGACTTTTTGGGAGCCTAACTGCGCACGGGACCCCGAAAACCAAGCACCGCCTTCAGGCTTTCTAAGGGCGTAAATTTTTGATTTCACTCCTCACTGCCTATCACAGTTTCGGAGGCCATGGAATGCCCAGGTGGCACAACCCCCCCCCCCAATGACCCTATTTTGGAAAGTAGACACCCCAAGCTATTTGCTGAGAGGTATAATGAGTATTTTGCAGATCTCACTTTTTGTCACAAAATTTTGAAAATTGAAAAAAGAAAAAAACGTTTTCTTGTCTTTCTTAATTTTCAAAAACAAATGAGAGCTGCAAAATACTCACCATGCCTCTCAGCAAATAGCTTTGGGTGTCTACTTTCCAAAATGGGGTCATTTGGGGGGGGGGGGGTGTGCCACCTGGGCATTCCATGGCCTCCGAAACTGATAGGCAATGAAGAGTGAAATCAAAAATTTACGCCCTTAGAAATCCTGAAGGCGGTGATTGGTTTTTTGAATGTATTTTGGGGTGCAATTCCACATATGCCCATGGCCTGTGTGAGCAATATATCATTTAGTGACAACTGTTTGTAAATTTTTTTTTTTTTTGTCATTCAATCACTTGGGATAAAAAAAAATAATATTCAATGGGCTCAACATGCCTCTCAGCAATTTCCTTGGGGTGTCTACTTTCCAAAATGGGGTCATTTGGGGGGTTTTGTACTGCCCTGCCATTTTAGCTCAAGAAATGACATAGGCAGTCATAAATTAAAGGCTGTGTAAATTCCAGAAAATGTACCCTAGTTTGTAGACGCTATAACTTTTGCGCAAACCAATAAATATACACTTATTGACATATTTTTAACCAAAGACATGTGGCCGAATACATTTTGGCCTAAATGTATGACTAAAATTGCGTTTATTGGATTTTTTTTTTTTTTATAACAAAAAGTAGAAAATATCATTTTTTTCAAAATTTTCGGTCTTTTTCCGTTTATAGCGCAAAAAATAAAAACGGCAGAGGTGATCAAATACCATCAAAAGAAGGCTCTATTTGTGGGAAGAAAAGGACGCAAATTTCGTTTGGGTACAGCATTGCTTGACCGCGCAATTAGCAGTTAAAGCGACGCAGTGCCAAATTGTAAAAAGTGCTCTGGTCAGGAAGGGAGTAAATCCTTCCGGGGCTGAAGTGGTTAATTAAACTTTGACAAAAAAAAAAAACTGGAAGCTGATTGGTTGCTGTGCAGAGCTGCATCAGATTTTGCACTCTCCAGTTTTAGTAAATCAACCCCACAGTGTTTGTTATAGTATAAATACTATAGACTACTTTCTTCAACATGAATACTAGCCCTCTTACACCCTACTGCTACCTATGATCATGTGTTATATAGAGACCATTTCGTTGATGCTTCTGATAGCTCAATCATAGGGTAGGAGTGAGATTCAATGCATTTTACACATATACTGCTTCTTCAGAAAATGGGGAAGGTGAATCTGAAAAATATAATTGATCTATTTACCAATGTTAAAACTCAGGTTGGAAATACACTTACACATATGTGAAGTCAATTGTGCCAAGATGCAATGTGTAAAAACTTGCCCTTATGTATCTGATTAAAGTTCTCTGGGCGGATCAGTTTCTGAGACCGGTAGTCTGCTTCTTTATCTCTATTTGTTAAATGTGGACTAGAGAAGTCAATATACCTAAAGCCGGCCATAGACGGTTTGAATCCAAGATTCGAACCATGTACGGGCAGGCTGAATGTGCTCTAGTTTATCGATCAACTCGGGTACAACCAGCCTGCTGGATTTTACATGCAATTATCGCTAGCAACTGTTATAGTCTCTAGCAATAATCACTGTGTTCTGGCAGGGACGGAAAGAAATTTGCTCCCTCTATGCCCAGCCTTACCAACAATTTCAAATTATTTAGCTAATTTTTAGGTAAAAGTAGTTGCCTTTGGTACTGACTTTTGATAATTGGGAAACTTCACTTTTTTTCAATACACTTTATTGGCATATAGGATCCAACTTATTTTCTGTCTTGCTGCTGTTTCCTGATTTTTTTTTTTTTTTTACTTGTAGTTTTTTGGATTGGCTATGGGGATAAAAAATTGGAAGGTTAAAATTTTTTTTTTTTTTTTTAAACCTTTTTATAGGCTGTAGAATCTGGACAAAAGACCTGGCCATAATCAAAAGAAACTGCTGTAGATAGGGGGTTGGGAAAAAAAAAGTCTTCTTGCCGTTCTTTATTTTGGCTTGTATTCATCTTGACTATTTTTAAACGGACCTTTAAAATTTCAGCTTTGAGGTCAGGTCTACAATATAGCACACATAACTTAAAAGATCAAAAGCTTCTATGTGTGCCCCCTCCAACACAGTCCATATTGACTATTTTAAGGTAATACCTTTTGTACTCTTCTGTACAAGAGATTTTCCATAGTTCTATAGGAAACAGATTCTGCAGGCTTGATGATTTATGACTTGCAAGTATTGTTCATTAGAGGAAACCTGTACAGAGAGAATATGGAAGTGGCCATTGTAGACCTCGATCCTGCTGATCTAGTGGCTTTGTTACAGACCCATAACTAGTATGCAGACCAGGAGTTTACTGTACTATATTATCTGCACTCGTGTTGAGGAGAGAGACTCAGAACTACAGCCAAAAGTAGTCGGCAGGCTAGTACTGTTTGGAGATCAGCAATATAGCAGTATAGCTTTAAATAAATTTCAACCACTTCAGCCCTGGAAGGATTTTAACCACTTGCTGACCAGACCATTTTTTGCGATACGGCACTGCGCCGCTTTAACTGACCATTTCTTGGTCGTGCAAAACTGTACCCAAACAAAATTGATGTCCCCCCCCCCCCCACAAATAGAGCTTTCTTTTGGTAGTATTTAATCACTACTGCGATTTGTATTTTTTGCGCTATAAACAAGAGTGACAATTTTGGAAAAAAAATGTTTTTTTTTTTCACTTTCTGCTATAATGCATCTCAAAAAAATATTTACTCATAAGGTTATCACGTTTACAAACTATGGGATAGATTTAGGGACTTTATTTTTTTGTATTATTGTTTTTACTGGTAATGGCGGCGATCTGCGACTTTTAGCAGGACTGCAACATTGCGGCAGACAAATCTGACCCCAAATTACACTTTTTGGGGACAAGTGACATTATTGCATTGATCAGTGCTAAAAAATGCACTGATCAATGTATAAATGACACTGGCAGGGAAGGGGTTAACACTAGGAGCGATCAAGGGGTTAACTGTGTTCCCTGGGTGTGATCTAACTGTAGGGGGGGTGGGCTGCCTGGAATACCACAGAGATCGCTGCACTCCTACGATATCGCATGCATGGACTGACATACAGGTACGACGATTTGCACTACCCAGCCACCTTACAGCAGTATAACCGCGGCAGGTGGTTGGGAAGCGGTTAAAGTGTAACTAAAGACAACTTTTTTTTTTTTTTTTTTTGTTTTTTTGTTTTTTGTGCGCTATAGTGGACAGGTCCAATAGTGAACACCTGTCACTATTGCTGTGTCTGCTCCTGTTAGGGAGATTTCCATTTGTCTTGTTTACCGTTATCATTGATAAGTATAAAAAATCCCATACCGTGGGGAAAATACTTTGATCCCCTGCAGATTTTGTAAGTTGACCCACTTACAAAGAAATGAAGGGTCTATAATTTTTTATCATAGGTGTATTGTAAGTAATAGAGACAGAATATCAACCAAAAATCCTGAAAAAAACATAAAACAAATGCTATAAATTAAGTTGCAGTTCAGGGAGTAAAATAAGTATTTGATCCCCCAAGCAAAACATGACTTGGTACTTGGTGAAGAAACCCTTGTTGGCAATCACAGAGGTAATACGTTTCTTGTAGTTGGTGACCAGATTTGCACACATCTCAGGAGGGATTTTGGTCCACCCCTCTTTACATATCTTCTCTAAATACTTAAGGTTTCTTTGTGTCTCTTGGCAAGATGTTTTAACTCCCTCCATAAATTTTCTATAGTATTAAGGTCTGGGGACTGGCTAGGCCACTCCATGAACTTAATGTGCTTCTACTTGAGCCACTTCTTTGTTGCCTTAGCAGTATGTTTTGAGTCATTGTAATGCTGGAAGACCCATCCATGACCCATCTTCAGTGTTCTGGCCGAGGGAAGAAGGTTCTCATCCCAGAATTTACATTTTATGGCCCCTTAATGCAGCAAAGTCAGCCTGTACCTTTTAGCAGAGAAACTGCCCCGAAGCATAATGTTTCCACCTCTGTGCTTGACTGTGGGATCGTGTTCTTTGGGACATAGTCAGCATTTTTTTCATACATCATGGGACAAAGAGGCTAATATTAATTACCTGCTGGTTTATACTTCATCTCCAGGTGAATGGACACTGGTAGACCAAAGGTCTTTAGACAGGAAGTGATCCCCCTATATAACCCCTTCCCATACAGGAAGTACTTCAGTTTTTTTTACCAGTGTCTGCAAGGTGGATGGCACGGTTGTTTGAGCTCTCTGAGCTCCAGGTCTCTAGTCCCACAAACGTTTCTTAAATTAATCAAGGGATTGACCAATCGGATCCATTTGAGAAAGGCTTTATATGCTTAGATAAATGGTACCCGAGCCTCGCAAAGAAGACCCAAGAACCTGTGAGGTTTTGCCTGTAATGCGGCCTCTGGGCGCAGGACCCTGCGAAGTGGAATCCTGGACACTGCAGCGCTAAGGCATTCCTGCAGGGTGCTGTACGGGTCCAAGGGAGTGGACCCTAAACATGAAAAGGGTACCCAGTCCTTGAAGGTCCTAAAGTGCCAGGAACCCGCCATGAAGGGTGAAGATTGGTCTCTTAGTTTCTAAGCTGCCCTGCGCCTGGACGGGTAAGTGAAACCCCTTTTATTATTTATTATTGTTATTATTGTTATTGTAGGGTTTCCCAGTGATTGTAACAAGCGGTCAAGCTAGCTAGAGGCTGGACACCTGTGTGTGGTGATCATACGTGGGAGTTTTTGGGCTAGCTGTGGGTGTTTGCAAAGTGTACCTTTTTTTTTTTTTTTTTTTTTTTTTTTTTTTTTTTTTTTGTGTCTGGCTGTTTTTTACCTGTATGTTGGTGCACGACGGTGTGCCATTTTGCCTTGGTATGCCATGGCGCACGTGCGTTTGCAAAAGTGGCGCTGGGCTCAGCAGTTTGGCAGCCATGACGCACGCGGATTAGCCTCACATGCCCTGTAGCCTTTATCTGGGGGCACGAAGACAGGTGTTGCTTGGCAGGCTAAAGGTGCTTAGCAGGATTGTTGCATAGGGGCTTGGTGAGCCCTCTTAAAGTGTCTCCCTTCTGAGATGTGTTAATACTACACCCAGGTGCTCCCTTTTTGTGGCTAGTAAATGTCTTCAAAAAAGAGGAGTGGGACTAACACTACAGGGAAGGGCACACCTATGCCATCAGTAGTTCCTGATGATCCTAGTCATATCCCTAGTGTTGTAGGGACCAGAGGCTTCCGGGCAATCTGAGCTGCTGCGCCTATCTGGGATTGTGCTTACAGTCAACGCTGCTGCTTCACCCTTTATCACTAAGGATGAACTCTCCTCAGCCCTAGCCAGGTTAGAGCACAGGATTGCTGGCTTGATTTCCTCCTTCCCGCAGGGTGGCAAGAAGCGTGAGAGATCCCCCTCCCCGGAGCCTCCTAGTCTGGAGCAGGAATGGGTTAAGGATGGGGAAGAGCTTAAGGCTCGGGATTCTGTGGATGAGTCTGCTTCTGAGCAATCTGGACAAGAAGATATCCAGTTGGTGACTGCCTCTCAATCACAGAGGCTTTTGATCCTGACTCTTACTGAAGTGGTTCATTCTGCTTTCAAGTTGCCTCCTGCGGAGGTTACTGAGCCTCCCTGGTCCTCTTTGGGATCCCTTAGGCCTCTTCAGGTCACACAGGCTTTCCCCTTACATCCTCTGTTGGAACAGTCAGTGTATGCTGAGCATGCCAGCCATAGATGCAGCAGTCGCTTACTTTAAACAAGAACTTCACTTGTCCAGTAGATAAAGCACAGGGCTTGAAAGACCCTGTTGACAAAAAATTGGAGTCATTATTAAAGGATTCCTTTTTCTTTGGCCAGTTCAGCTATTCAGCCAGCTGTTGCAGCAATTGGTATCTGCCAGTCCGTAAAGGATCAGACGGCCTGACGGGCCTAACCAGGAGGATGATCTGCCTGAAAATAAGGCAGATATTCCTTGTGCGCTGTGTTTTGCTGTTGACACCTTAAATACAGCAGGTTTCTCATTTGGCTCTCTTGTCTGTACATATGCGCAGACTTTTTTGGCTTAAGAACTGGTCAGCCGAGCTTCCTTGTAAGAAGTTATTGGCAGGTTTCCCTTTTCATGGGGAACGTTTGGTGATCATTTGGACAAATATATTCAAAAGATTTCCAGAGGGAAGAGCTCTCTACTTCCTGTGAAGGAAAGCACCAGGCGTCCCTTGTTTTAAAACCTCAGGGACTGCTTCCTCAAATGTGTCGGCGCTGCACTTTGCGAACATTTGGAGAACAATAGTTCAGGACGAGTAGGTCACCTCAACTATATCCCGCGGTTACATGCTTGAGTTGCAGGGGGTTCCCCCTCAGAGGTTTTTTAAGATCCAGCATCCCCTCAGATCCTCCAAAAAGACTAATTGCTTCAGGCACTATATCATTTAGTGCATCAAGGAGTGATTGTAGAGGTTCCTGTACCCAAAAGGGGCGCAGGGTTTTATTCGAACCTATTTACAGTTCAAAAAACAAATGGGGACACAGGGCCCATTTTGGACCTAAGATACCTGAACCAGTATCTACTGATCCAGTCCTTTTCGGATGGAGTCTGTCTGCTCAGTAGTAGCCTCACTCCAGATGGGAGACTTTCTTGCCTCCATCGATATAAAGGACACGTATTTACACGTACCTAGCTTTCAGCCTCATCAGAGGTTCCTGCGATTTGCAGTAGAGGAACGTCATTTTCAGTTTGTGCTCCATTTTCAGCTCCCCGGGTGTTCACAAAGGTCCTAGCACCAGTACTGGGTCTTTTAAGGTCCCAAAGGGATCCTTGTGCTCGGGTATCTGGACAACGACCTGCTCAGAGATCACTCACTAC
The DNA here is from genome assembly GCF_042186555.1 of Aquarana catesbeiana. Classification (NCBI taxonomy): domain Eukaryota; kingdom Metazoa; phylum Chordata; class Amphibia; order Anura; family Ranidae; genus Aquarana; species Aquarana catesbeiana. Next base: position 194,864,744 of record NC_133324.1, read on the forward strand.
AGGCTCTAGAACTAGAGCATAACATGCACAGTGCGGTATTTGGAAAGCTTGGGCTGGATCATAAATACCGAATAGTCAACCTTGAGACCAGCTCAAAGTCTAAAGTATTTAGGTCTGATCCTAGATACGGTCCAAGCAAGAGTATTCTTGCCACCCGCAAGGATCTCTGCCCTGAAGGATCAGGTGCATCAGATAAGGGGCACCAGACAACCATCCAATCTGCTCTGTAGGAGTCTTCTAGGGAGGATGGTATCCTCCTTCGAGGCGGTTCCCTATGCCCAGTTCCATTCCAGGCCTCTACAACAAGACATCTTGTTGGCTTGGAACAGGAGAGGACAAGCCCTGGATTATCCAATGTTCTTATCTCCTCGGGCACGCTTAAGCCTAAACTAGTGGTTGCAGGATCAGAACCTGTGAAAGGAAAGATCCCTCCCGATTAACTTAACTTGGAGAGTACTGATTACAGATGCCAGTCTCTGAGCCTGGGGAGCGACTCTAGAAGAGTTCACCGCTCAGTGGAAATGGTCAAGGACAGAACAGATCCTGCCCATCAACGTCCTGGAATTATGGGCAGTACGACTGGCCCTGCGGTCCTGGACGGTGGAGCTTCAGGACTGCCCTATCGGGGGTTCAGTCCGACAATACCACTGCAGTGGCCTATATAAACCACCAAGGTGGTATCAGAAGTCATTCAGCTCTGAAGGAGATGAACCATGTACTAGCCTGGGCAGAGAGACATGCCGATTCTATCCCTGGAGTAGAGAACTGGAAGGCAGATTATCTCAGCCACCAGCAGATCTGCCCAGGGGAATGGTCCCTACACCCAGGGGTGTTCCAGGAAATTTGCCAAGGTTGGATGGCCAGAGGTTGTCCTACTGGCATCCAGGTTCAACAAGCTACAGCAGTTTGTGTCCCGAACAAGAGACACAATGCAATCTGAGCAGATGCTCTGGTAGTTCCATGGAGCCGGTACTCCCTGGTTTATGCTTTCCCTCCGATCCCTCTCCTTCCACATTTGTTGTGCAGGATTCGGAGCAAGGGAGTTCTAGTCATTCTGGTGGCACCAGCCTGGCCCAGAAGGCCTAGGTTCCCAGAGATTGTGAAACTGACAAGACGGGCCATGGATGCTTCCACGTCACCCTGATCTACTGTCTCAAGGTCCTATATTCCACCCCAATTTACAGTCTCTAAATTTGACGGCATGGCTATTGAAGCCAGGATGTTTAAAGGACCATGGCATCTCGAGACCAGTGGTGTCTACCCTAGTGAATGCTAGAAAAGCTGTCACTAGGAAGATCTATCATAAGGTCTGGAAGACTTGTATTGCTTGGTGTGAAGCCAAAAATGGCATCCTCGGAAATACGTGATTGGGCGAATTCTCTCTTTTCTACAGTCAGCTGTAGAAATCAAAGTGGTTTTGAGTACAATCAGAGTTCAAGTTTCGGCCTTATTAGTATTCTTCCAAAGGCCTTTAGCCTCCCATTCACTGATCCGAACCTTTATGCAGGGGGCAACACTCTTGCTTTCCCCCTTACCTTACCTTTAAACCTAAAGAAAATTTATGGAGGGAGCTAAAAGTTCCCAAGTGTCAGCCAAGAAACCTTATGGATTTCGAGAATATCTGTAAGAGTGGATCAAAATCCCTCCTAAGATGTGTGCAAACCTGGTCACTAACTACAAGAAACGCCTTACCTCTGTGCTTGGGGATCAAATAGTTATTGTACTCCCTGAACTGCAACTTAATTTGTAACATTTGTATCGTGTTTTTTCTGGTTCTGATTTTTGGTTGATATTCTGTCTCTATCATTTAAAATAGACCTAGGATAAAAATTATAGACCCTTCATTTCTTTGCAAGTGGGCAAACTTAAAAAATCTGCAGGGGATCAAATTATTGCCCCACTTTATTTTGAGTGGACATCAGAACACTAACGGAGGGGAAATCTTCCGATGGAGATGTTGGTTCTGCTGACACACCATGATTCCATCACTTTGGAGGGATTTCCTCTCACTTCCTGCTTTGGTGAGACAGAGTTTAGAACCCTCCCTAAGAGCCAGTTCATGCCACATGGCAGTCCAGTACATTATTATTTATTTTTTTTTTTTTTATGCATCAAAAACGCATTGAAAGTAGGTTATATGGTTTTCAATGACCTAGTTCCCACCAGTGCTTGCAATTCCAGTGCATTCCAGAAAAAAAAAAAATAGTTGCTTTTTTCCTGTATTGCACTGTGCTGGAACGCTGTAAAACGCATCAAAAATGCATTTCAACACACGTCTTAATTTAAGGTTAAGAAAAAAGAGGTAAAAAATGCAGTGGATTGCATCAAAACACACTGGAACGCATCAAATGCGCATGCAGAAAAGCATCTGGCACACATCCACACTGTGTTTTTCTATGGTGTGAACTGGCCCTCACTCTGTTAAAAAATGTAAAAAAAGTTTTGCCTTTAGTCACACTTTGTTTCCTAGTGGCTGCAAAATTTCTTCTTGTTTTCAAACGTTAACACTTTAAGGCCTCTTGCACACTGCAACTTAAAGCTCAGTATAGTTTTTTTTTTGTTAACTGAGCTAAAACACAGCCCATTAATTGCAATGGGCCAGTGCATACAAGCACACAAACGAGCTTTGTTTTGTTCAGTAAAAAAAAAATTTAAAAATAGAATAAATCTGCGTTTTTGATCATTAATTTACACATCATGCGCACAAATGCACGCAAATGTCAATTTGCAAATTGCACAGAACGAGAACGCGAGAATAAATTTGCACGAAAAATGTGCGAAATTGCGCGCACGCATATAAGCGAAAGTGCGCACAAATACAAAAAAAAAAACGCCTGAAATTACATCTGAAAAAGTAGATGCTCAAACAGCAGTATCATGCAAGATGCCTTAAAATGCAAAGAGGAGTTCATCATGAAGAAAAAAAAAAAATCTGTGTTGCTTATAACCAGCCAGCTTGTAACCTATGGACATTATAAGCATTTTATCTCTGATTTCAAATTTCATAAATTAGCTTCAAGTTTCTTTTAAGTGTGTGGCGTTGTCTTTTGTGTCACAGGGCTGACCTCCAGGAAGCAGACCTCAGAAAAGGCAATGTAGCACCTATAACAATAAACTAAGAAAAAAATAGCTGGATGGAATCTGGCATACAGATGAGCCAAACTGTGCTCATGCAAGATCATGCTGTACTGCAGACCGCAATTAATAAAAAATCTATGCCCTGAGGGGTTTTCTCCTGCAAATTAATAAATTACTGACATTAATTTTTAAAGTCTATTGAAACAAGGACTACACAGCTATTAGAGGAAGGCCACAATATCCTTCAATGGAAAGTACGCCTGCTCCAGGCATATTATCTTCTGCATTGAAAGACTGGTTGGACACTTCTATAATTGAATGAGCTACTGTATCATTCCAATAGGCAAGTGGTGACTCCACAACCAGCGATCTGCTGTGTTAACTCTTAAAGTGGATGTCAAGGCAGAAACTTTTCTTCAATTTTGGATGGAGTGAGGAAGAATTGGAACTCCTGTTTTAGTTGTAGATTTAGTCTCTCTTCCTGTCCAACTGACAAAGATTTAATCATATAGGAAGTGAGGGGAAAAAAATCTGCAACGGGACACAGACAGAAAAAACTGCCTTCCCCTACTCTACTAATGAAGAACATTTTTTATTTTTGTGCAGCACTTGGGATGTTCCTCACTTTCTCTCTAAAAACCCAGTATTTGGTAAAAAACCTGAAACCAAAAAAAGTTTGTTATACATACACTTTAGAAGAAACCAGCCATGCCATAGCTGACCAGCTTCTGAAATTGCTAGCTGTCTACTTATTACTATTTTCTCATATATTAGTTGATTTTTTTTTTTTTATTCATTAGCCTGGTGTTCAGTTTTCTGGGACCCTCCTGTGCAGTGTAATTCTTCTTTAGATTCAGCTCCAGTCTTCCTTGAAAATGCATTGCAGATGCTGCTTTTGGAAGCGTGTTTGGATTGTGGTGAATTTCTAGTAGAATCCAATGCACAATTTCATCACTCTCTCATGATCACAGCTGCCTCAAAGTAGACTAATGAAAGGATAGAAATCAGATAGTTTAAAGCAGAGTTATCTTGGAAAATTTAAAGTGGGCTTGTGGCAGAAGCTAGCAAGCTTGCAAAGGAGGGCCTTGCAACCTCTTTGCCTGTCTACCACTGGTCTCTAATCTGCCAGTTAGTGCCCTAATGGGATTAAATGCTACAGGGGATGAATGTATTCATGGAGAAACCTGTAACTACAGCATGCTCCCCATCTGTAGTAGTGTGGACGTAGGTGAAAAACACAAGAGGATGCTTCTAAATGCAATATGTAAGATTAATGTATCAATAAAAACCATATAAACCACTCATATGTAATAGAATAAAAATGTGCATGTCATGAGCTCCTTTGCTGTCATCCAGAAACCCAAGCAGTGCAGAGGAGCAGAAACCCACCAATAACAGAGGCTATACAAGGTCTGAAGCTGATCTGACAGCATGGGAACTTGGCCAAATATGTCACACACCGGAAGGCATGAGGAGGGCATGGCTACACATTTCAAGGCAGTAACGTCTTTCACAATTGGCAGTTTCTGATCTCTATCATCTTCTACTACGTGTGAGTGGTTTATGTGCTTTTTTTTATTAAGTTCCTGCTTTCCTGCGCTGGATCAGATATCTTAATGCATGATCCCAGCACTTCCAAGTAGGGAGTTCTGAAATTTCAACCGTCCAATTATATGTGGAAACACTGGAAGGAGACATACACATACGGGGAACCAGTTCCTTCTATGGTTCTCCCTCATAATACCATCTATTGGGACTGGGATTGAAACCAAAGGGCGGTTTGGGTCATACCCACAGTCATTCAACCTATCTTCTTTTAAAAATATATATATATACATGTATAATTTTTGAACTCCTCAGACCATATACCGGCTTCCCTGTTGGTGTATAGAGTCTGCTCTTCTCCCCCGGTGAGGACGCAGAGGTTATCCCCACGGGCTCATCAGACTCCCTCCTCATTGGACTGACTGCACTATCAGCATTATACAGGCTATTACAATATTTGTACAAAATTCGAGCTACCTTAAAGCCCTGATGAAGCAGGGTTTCCAGCGAAACGCGTAGGCCATCTGTTTTGAGCCTTTCAGTCAGGATCAGCACGTCCTGGAACAAATTACAGCAACTGTGATTTTAACTTGTTATAATTGTAATGTTCTTGTTTTGACCATTGTTATATGGTAAATTAAAGATTAATTATATTTTTATTCAGTTTGGTGTTATATACATTTATTAAACCCTACAAGGTTCATACAAAGTCCCATTTCACCTTTTTGTTATTGACTGCAGCAGATGACATGGCTCCCCAAATCATCACTGACTGTGGAAAATTTTGTATTTCTTTTGGAAATCAAAGTCCCAGAGTCTGGAGAGGCACAGAATCCAAGTTGCATGAGGTCCATAGTTTTGTCAAAAAAAATTTATAGGGACACTTTTTTTTTTGTCTGTAGGCGGAGTCTTATTAGGGGGCGGCGCATTCATTTCTAGGCGTGCTGTAGTGGGGGGGTGAAAAATGGGCATTGTTTTAAGCTAAATATTGGGTGTGGCTTAAAGAGGGCATGGCCCAAAGGGCGGTGTGGTTCGAGTCTGAGATGAACGACGGATGGCGGGAGAAAGAAAGAAATAGGGGGTGGGGAGGAAACCAAGAGGGATGGAGAGACAGCAGTCCCAGATCCTACACCACAATAGAAATATGTGTATTCCATAAAGTTTAACAATCGGCAGATAATGATACTCCAAACACCACCTGGTGTTAGAACTTCAATCATCCCGGCACCATGGTTGATATGGTGTCTGGGTGATTGAAGCGCATTATTTCTATTATTACATTGTAATATAAAATGAAATAGTTCAACTCACCTTAATGTCCTGAGGGTGTTGCTTGCCACAGCGCCTGCCATCAGGTGTCCCCAGCGGAGTCCCTCTTTACGTCAGGTGTCCCCAGTGGAGTCCGTCTTTATGTCAGGTGTCCCCAGCAGAGTCCCTCTTTATGTCAGGTTTCCCCCCTCTTCACCCGGGTACGGGTTGCACCCCGGTAGCGATGCCACTGGTGATTTGGTCTCTGCGCTGTTTACAGAAGACCAGCTCGTGGGGGCCGAAGGGAAGAACCTAGGTTCTGCCTCTTGTTTCTTCCTCACGATAGCTGGTCTTCTGTAAAATGGCGGCCGGCAGAGACCATTCACGAGTGCTGACCACTGAACCTCTAGCGGCAAAAAAAATTGACGATTTCCCAGAAAACGGTCAAACCGGGACAACCGTCTAAATACTGGGAATGTCCTGGGAAATTCAGTACAATTGCCAACTGTGGAGGTCCATTGTGAAGTTTCCACAGTCAGTGATGATTGCCTCCATGCCACACCGCATTGATGCAGTAATTCATGCAAAAGGAGCCCCCGACCAAGTATTGAGTGCATACTATGCTGTACATGGACATACTTTTCAGTAAGCCAACATTTATGTATTAAAAATTCTTTTTTTTATTGGGCTTATGTAATCTAGTTTTCTGAGATACAGAATTTTGGGTTTTCACTAGCTGTAAATCATAATCTTCAAAATTAAAAGCAAGAAATGCTTGAAATATATCACTCTGTGTGTAACGCATCTACATAAAATATGAGTTTCACTTTTTTTGAATTGAGTTACTGAAATAAATTAACTTTTTGATTATTCTAATTTTATGAGATGCACCTGTATTAATGTACAAGTACTAACCATCAGTATAAAAAAAGGGGGTATGGGGACTGGAGTTCCGCTTTAAGAAAACACTTAACATTAATTCTCCCTGTCACTTTCTGATTAAATCCTTAATTTTCCCCCCAACCAGCGTAAAACTAGCAATTTCTGCCCTCTGTGGAGCTATCTGTCAGAAAAATCTGTAGCTCTAAGAGGATATTGCTAGATAACGTTTTTATTGTATTTTGCTGTGTGAAGTATAAGGTCTTCATTTTTACTTGATTAAACCTAGATTATTTCTTGTAAGCATGCACCAGTACAAAGCAATGCAAGGTTGTAGGGGATTAACAGAGAGGAATCTTCAGAGAGACTGCTAAAGTGGACTTGGGAAAATTTCGCTCCTTGGTATTTTAGGTTGTCTGGGCATTTCTGTACTTACAATCCAATAGCTGTTTATCTACAGTGTGAGATTAGGTGATGCCACTAATGTGCTGCTTGCTTTTCTCCTTCCTGTGGGTTCTGCCACGAAGAAGTAAAACTCTGCCTCTAGCAACATCTTTTATTGCCATTCAGCTTCTTACAAGAATAGTGTTAAGTCTTAAAGTGGTTGTAAACCCACTTTGAAAAAATAAAAAAAAGCTAACACCTGCAAGACAAAGGCATAATGAGCTAGTATGCATACCATACTAGCTCATGTAATACCTGAGATCGAAGCCCTTTCTGCGGTGCCCGTACACAGCACCGGCCAGCGACATAACTCCCAGGGGTTACTTCCGGGTATCGCGGCTCCGGCGCTGTGAGTGCCCAGAGCCGTGATGACGTCCCTCCCGCCCATGTGCGTGGTAGCTGCTGGTAACGGCACACTCACTGAAGTACTGTTACGTGCCATTGCTTCAGTGTGCATGTGCTGATAACGTCGGCACATGCAAATACAGGGGATATCTCCTAAACCGTGCAGGTTTAGGAGTTATCCTGGGTAGCTACAGGTAAGCCTTATTATAGGCTTACCTGTAGCAAAAAGTGGTCTGTAAGGGTTTACAACCACTTTAAGTTGGCTATACACTAGTAGAATGTTCAAAATTTTTAGTTCTAAGAATGTTTATTAGATAATTGAACAATTAGTTGGGTAAAATCAACATTGGTTTTTGACCAAAGTGACACAAAAATTCTAAGGAATTGGCATACATTTTTTTTTTTCTTAATTAGTTTTTTCGGGAAGGATATTCACTCCAAAATCAAATGTTGGCAGCATTGACATTTTGAAGTACATTTTGAGTGACATTCATCAGCTTTAAGATAGCCACACACTAGAGCTGCACGATTCTGGATAATTTTATTGCTTGGAATAAAGATTACGATTCTCTCTCAATTCTGAAGACCTTTTTTTATTTTAAAGATTTACAACCCCTTCTTTGGAATAAAAAAAAGACAACCCCTGAACATTAGGTTATCAAACAAGACGGCAATTTAAAATAAAACGTAATACTCTCTGCTTCAATCTCATTTAAAGAAATTAAAAAAAAAAAAGCCATTAAGTTTAGATTAGGGTTTTTTTTTTTTTTTTGTTTTGTTTTTTTAGGTGCCAATACCAATTACTGATGCCTACCGCAACTTTTTTTGTTTACACTTCAGCTGTCAGCAATGCTAAAAATCATTGAAAAGTTATTTTACAAATTTGAATTAAATTTTTTTTTTTTTTTTTTTTTAAATGTGAAACGTGTAAATATATGCTAAAGGTGTAAAAATAATAATGAACAAAGCAAACAAAAAAAGTTTTTTTTAAATTTATTAATAGTTTATAACATAGAAGTAAATAAAAAAATAAAATCAGCAGGAAAATCTGCGATCATGATTGTTTAACGATCAATCGTGCAGCTCTATCACACACTTACAGATTTCTTTCATGCAGCCTACTGGTGGAACAAGCGAAAACCAACAGATTCTTCCATCCACACTAAACAGAGCGGTTGGATGAATCCCCCTGCAGGGTTTTGGAAATCTGAAAGGCAGAGGGTGTCTGTTGGTCAGAATACCAGAACAGTGACTGCAGCTGATTGACCAACAATTTTGGGACAGACTCCTTTTTAACAGAAGTCGAATAAAATGACTGATCAGTGTACCATTGGTGCTCAACCTGTGGCCCTCCAGCTGTTGCGGAACTACTAGTTCCATGGGGCATTGCAAGGCTTTTAAATAAATAAGTATGCCTCCCAAAGGCAGAGGCATGATGGGACTTTTAGTTCTGCAACAGCTGGAGGGCCACAGGTTGAGCACCCATGGCACTGTAGACCATTTTGTCTCATACATCCAGGTGCCCATGTCCGCCCAAACCCTAGAACATGAACACCCCCTGCCTGCTGGAGCTAAGAAATGCTGTCTAAATTCTGTACTTTAAATGGCTGTAGAGGATTGCAAATAAACGGGTACAATTTATGCAGGAGGACTAATTTAATTTCTGTGCATCACCTGGGGCTAGGCACTTTAGTGGGTATATATAAGAGTTTACAACCACTTTAAAATACTTTGTGCTTTACAAAGCTGTGTTGCTGCATTGGAACCTCACATTTTCTGTCATTATGTAATGAACACTCTAAATGGAGTGACATTACCACATTGAACATAAGCCTTGAATTTACCATATTGTGCACTTCACATTGCTGATAAACTGCCATTCATCACCTCGTATTTGTTGGTTGTATTTTGTTCCGTTTCACATTTGGTCTTAATCGAATTTGGATCATGCTTTTATGTTATGATGAATTTAATTCCAAGCGCATGATAGATCTATTATGCTTTCAGAAAATGTGATTAATCATTGTTTTAGTTTAGCTCACATTGGTAATAGAATCTCTAGTGAACGCCATGTTAACAGAACAGCAGAATTTTCCTTTCTGTTATCTTATAAATTATGTTCTAAAACCAAAAAAACATCACTGATATGACTTAATCTTGTATGTCGGAGCCTTGTTCCGGCCTCCATCTGTTCCAATCTCCCTATAAAGCTAGATGTTTCTGCTTCCACTGAATGGGGCTGTGTTTTGGACCATCGTGAAGGCTCCATGTGATTAATGTACTTCCATTGTTACATAGGATCACAAATGTTGTTCAGGCACCACTTGACATTTTGTATGTACACATAAATTGTGTTGTAACTGGTTTAAATTCCTTTGGTATTCCCCTGTGAATGATATCATTGGGTTCATGGAGAGTTTTCATACCCAGGGACCCTCCTCTGTACTGGGGCGAGGAAATCAGATTGTCTTCTTCAATATGTCACTTTAGCGTTATTCGGGAGAAGCATTGTCAGATAAATTATGGGAAAGCAGTGATTGTTGGGTGGTGCCGTTCTTTGTATAATAAATTGCTGACTGGTTATGATCCTTAAACCTGAACTCTGTAGAGATATAAAAGGAAAATCACTAGCTAATGCAATTTTTTTTTTTAAATAATCACTACCACAGGCCAGCTCCCTTCAAGAACTTTTGCTGACAAGGCAATATACTGTATGTCATGCCTTATTATTCTGTAATATCTAGTGTCGGTGTAGTATGTTTATATTTACTAATGTATTCCAGCGTACTCCTTCAAAGATGGTCATCAGCAGACAAAGTCCATAAGCAAAGTGGTCACCAGAACACCATCAATATTGGATAAATCTTGTATTTTCCACCATAAAAGCAAGGGAGCAAGGTATTGATACTAATGGTATGCCGGTGACCACTTTGTTTATTAATTTGATCACTGTCCCTGTCAAACTTAAAGGCTGTTTACTATAAATGAATAAATGAATTTTTTTTTTTCCAGGTAAAAAAATGTGCATTTATTTATTTATTTTTTTAGGAGCCTGCAGTTCAGCAGGTTGTGGGAGCAGTGTCAGACTCCTGCAGACTGTCAGTACAGCTGTCTGCCTGTACCTCCCGAATGGGCAGACCGTTACTGAAAAGCAGGAAGAATCAATGAACTATGAGGACTTAACAGCGTCCTCACAGTTCATGCAGAGCTACAAGCTGTCTACCCCAGTGGCAGACGGGACTTGTAGATCGATCATTCACAGAAATCTGTGAATGAGTGATGCCGCTGTGTGGGCAGAGTCCCTGCACTGTTTTTAAATTGTGACAGTGGACTCAGGTATTTGAATGTTATAATAAAATCTATGAAAAAACGCAAAGATTGCTCTCCTCTCCATACTCCCCAGGTCTATAACGGCACAGAAACGGAACCTTCTACGTTTCTTTGTCTTCAGCGAGACAGCTCACTCCATCATATTGGAAGACAATCACCACTCCTCCCTTGTTGGGTCTCGATTATGAATGACACCATGGGAATGGAGGAGATGTTGGCCCTTGATGACACTTATGATAAGTACAAGGTGCTGTGGTCTATTTGGCTCCGCTTCTCCAACTCAGATACCCTCACGAACATACTGTCAAACCCGCCAGGATCATCTTAAAACAAATCCTAACCATGGGGTGCACTAGTCCCCCACCCTCTACCCTAACATCTACTTTTCTTTGTGAATGTCTCCTCAGAAACCCTTTCGCTCCTCCGTGACTTTCTCTCTCTCCCTCTCCCCCCCTCCCTCCCCCCCCTTCTGGATCACCTCTTCCCTCCCATTTTTCTTTCTCCTCCTTCTCATTCTCTTTTTTTCTCAGATTTGGTTTTCCCTTTTTATTCTTTAAAACTTACATATGTTATTTCTTGTTATGAACATCAAGGCTTATTAGCCAGAATTATTCCTTGTAACAGAGGACAATCTCTCACCCTAACACAGCAATGTTCGAGAGTGGGAGTCAGGCTGTGGGCAATAGCCATTGGGCTGACTTCTTACTCATGTTTACTTGCGACTGTCTCTGGATTGTGATTTTTCATGTTGTTCACTGTGTTATTTGTGAAATTGATAATAAATATATTTTCAGCCCTAAATTGTGACAGTGGGTGCAGAGAGGATCCTGCTGTCACAATGAGGGATTGGGGGTTGGTGCGGGGCTGCTATTTTTAGTTACATGTTCTACCCTGATTGCAGGTGTAACATGTTATCCTCGTGTTATTAGGAAATTTTTGCTCCCCAGCATTGTTGTTCAGTAAGACCTTCCTTGTAAATTCCATGAATGTTCTGCTCCTCTTGATGACATCACAGCCTGGACTATACAGCACCATGATGAGAAAGATCACTCAGCTTAAAGGTGTCAGTTACATTACCAGGTGCTGGAATTCCAGCAGCTGGCACCTGCTTCCATTCTGCACATAGGGCCTTCTCGGTGTGGAGGCCAATATACGACAACCAGCGGTTGCCATGTTATAATGTGTAGCCTGTACTTTTAATTTTGTCCCTGGAAATTCTGCCTTCGCTCTTGAATTCAGCGAAACACAGCACTCAGTGACCACGTGTGTTGATCCCTCAGTGCTTTTGCAGGGTAATCCCTCAACACTTACTATTCAACATGCATGTCTGCTGCATGCATGTCTGCTCTCATACCCTCTACTATCCTATCCCGTGTATATATATATATATATATATATATATATATATATATATATATATATATATATATATATATATATATATATATATATATATATATATATATATATATATATATATACCACTCACTAAGTTACTACTTTAGCATTATTTATTATATCCCCAATTTGCCTGTTGTGGAACTGGCACACTTTTGCTACTTTAATATTATTGCAGTTTATCTTTAGTAATTATGTGTTGGTTTCACCTTTTACCTGCTTGTTAAAGTAACACTAAAGGTTTGTTTGTTTGTGTTTGTTATTTAGAAAAAAAAAAAAAAAAAAAAAAAAAAAAAAAAAAAAAACATATCATAGTTGACTCCACTGTGCAGCTTGTTTTGCACAGATTGGCCCCGAATCTGCTCTTCTGGGGTCCCTCGGCAGCTCTCTCGGCTCCTCCCCACATCAGATAACCCCTTGGGAGAAGCGCTCTCCTGGGGGGTTACCTTGTGGGCGTGCTCCCGAGTACAGCATTCGGCCCTGCCCCCCGGCGCTCGTACAAGAAGTGATCAAAATACATGCTAACGAGGAAGCACAGCACAAAATGTTTAGTGTGCAAATATCATACAAGACTACCTTTTTTGTGTGTACTGTATATAATTGCAGACAGTACAAGATAAAACATTTCCATATGTTGTCCAAAAACGGCCACCAATCAAATTCAAACCTGCAGCAGCTCAGTGACTTTCATCATTTGTCTAGAATTGGTCTGTAACATCCCCCATTCACTCCTTCCATGCAATTCCTGTATGTCAACCCAGCTGGAAAGCTGTGTGCTCAGGAGAAGATAAAGGCATTGGTATTTCCCAATATATCAGCTGTTTGCTCAAACTTTTATGGAGAGTGAACTGGGTGCAGGCCAAGCAGGCTTTAATACTTTAAAAAAAAAAAAAAAAGCAGACGTACCAAGTTTAATAGAGATTATTCATACTCTACTAGGTTTGGACTGAGTAGAGAGTTGTTAAGGTAAGTACGTTTATCCTTCTAGTTGCTCACACAAAAACCCCATTTTAAAATGACTATACCTCCCATTTCAATTCTGCTTCAAAACTGCTTACATTAGAACTTTGCCAAAGTGTAGGATCTAGCCATATTTGTTTACATATGCTTTATACTGTACATTGAAATACCATGGAATATGTCTAAAGTTTACCAAAGGCAAAATAATTTTTTTAGCTGTGGAGAGGGATTAGAATTATTTTTTGTTTATTTCTATCTTGGCCAGCTAGGGACATTAAAGCCTAGTAAGCACTGGCCAAATGTCTGTTGGCATTTGGCCCATGTGTACGGCAGCCGGTCCAACAGAAGGGGCATGACTGAAAACGTGCTTCCGATCGGCTCCCGCTCAGCGCTCTCAGCCAATAGCCCCCCCCCGTCAGAACACAATAGCTCAGTGGGGGAGATCACTTTACTAACCTCAGATAGTACAGTGGCTCCTCCTGAGCTCTTCAGTTTTTTTGTCGTTCAGCCTGCTGAGTTGAAGGGGAAAAAAAATGTACCAGGCTTAAGGCTCCTTTTGCATGTGATGGGCTCCACCGCCTCACGGGGGAATCGTTCCGCTGATCCCCCACTTAGCAGACGGCTGGCTTGTCCATGTCCGCTCCACTTATGCAGAGCGGCCACAGACACAGCCAGCTCTCCTCTATGGACGGTTGGATGTAAACAGACCACCTGTTGTTTACACCCAACGGCCATCTGATCCAATCTGCTAGATGGATGCAAAATGGATCCTCATCTCTCTGTTTTTAGCGGATAGGATTGGATCAGATGTTGGCGGGTGTCAACCACCGACACGTGTCCATTGACGCCTGCTGTTCCATAAAGGGCAATGAATAGTCTGATCAGGTCCATCTGAAAAACTGACAGGTGGTCCTGATCAGTCCACCCATGTGCAAGGGGTCTTACACTCCTTTATTTTTCCTGTTTTACCATTATCATTGAAATTAAAAAAAAAAAAAACACCCCAATGTTTGGGTTGTCCCCAGAAAAGTAATTTGCATGGATTTCCTCACTGCCTGCTTTGGCAATTGGACAGGAATGGCAAAAAAATGGGTGGGGGAGTTTTATAACCCTCCCCCCTCCCCTTTTATAAAAGTTTTGCCTATAGTTCTACTTTAAGTAGCAACATAAAGCAGTAATTAAGTGATAATCTGAATAGTAACAATTTCACATAATTCCAACAGATTTATCAGATTCCATTTTTGTTTTCCAGGTATTTGTGGAAACCTTGGACAAATGTTTTGAAAACGTCTGTGAGCTTGATTTAATATTCCATGTCGATAAGGTAATGTATTTGCCTATATTGCATTGTAATGGCATGGTAAACATTCCTAACTGCATCTTGTCTTTTTCACCTGCATAAGATGTGCATTGATTATGAAGTTTCATGGTGTCATGTGTTGCCCTGTAGTACACACAGCCTACAAAAAGGAAGTCTTCACATTCCTGTAGCAAGAATTTTATTTTTGAGTTGAAACAAGGTATTGGGCATGATACTGCACAGGCTAATGCATGACCTCTGTTTGTAGTGTGAGACCTGACACTTCTTGTGAAGAAACTACATATCCCACAATCCCTGGGTCTCTCAGTCTATCACTGGTGCAGGTGAGGGCTACACAGTAATTTGATCAGACATGCATGCAAGACTTTCAAAGACAGGGCTCACTAAAGCAGTGTTTTATCACATTAGCACCCCAACATTTGTGATGCAACACAGAGGAGAGCGCATGGCATGGATTGGGCACTGTGTAATAGGAAGAGGAAATTTTCCCTTTGGCAAATAGGGGCATAATAGCTGAAGGGATTCCTGTAGGGTGAATTCCTTCAGCTATCTTTTGTCCTTATTTGCACCATGTATTTCTGTGTGTGGAGGACCACGCAGTGTTTTTGTACATGGGGGTGCCATTAAGTGCTAATAGCACCCCATTTGTTTTTAACCTCTTCCCGTTTGCCTAATATACCCCAGATCTCTCCATAAAGAGGACTTGTCATGGCCCACGCTATTACAAGGGATGTTGTTCATCCTTTGTAATAGCAATAAAGCTGATTTAAAAAATGAACACTGTACTTTTAATTTTCTTTTTTTTTTTATATAATGCCTGCACAGGCTTGTGCAGGTTTGAGACTGATAAATATATCTAACTTCCCTGTCTTATTAAATCCATTCCGGAGTCCTTTTCTATTTAAGGTAGAATCAATGTTGATGGATCCCAGAAGGGGGGGTTTTCATTGTCCATGTTCAGTAGAATTTCCTGGAAAAAGAAATGGCTCATAACACTTTATGGGAAAGTTTGTGTAAGCTGCATATGAAGATCTGTTCACTTTCCACCATACTTGCAGATGAAATATGATTTGTATAACTGAGGTGTTTCACTGCCGATGTTGCTCTTTTTTTTGCTGACTGATTTCCTCCACCTTCCAGCTGTGGATGTGAAATATCTCAGACACACAAACTATGCCTTGATCTATGTTTTCTGACCAGACCTCTTGTTTATATTTCACAAGTAAAAGGAAGCTCATTTCTAGGACTGCAGAGTACTACTTGAACAGTGCCACAGAAATGTGACTTTTTCATGGATGTTATTGCATCTCTTGTTCTAACTTCAATAAGGGAATTTCCCAAAATGGGT